>NC_069499.1:1265383230-1265680242 GCF_027579735.1 Bombina bombina | reverse complement strand
AAGAATGAGGCCTCTGTTGAACAGATTTGCAAGGCTGCAACTTGGTCTTCGCTTCATACTTTTTCCAAATTTTACAAATTTGACACCTTTGCTTCATCTGAGGCTATTTTTGGGAGAAAGGTTCTTCAGGCAGTGGTTCCTTCTGTATAAAGAGTCTGCCTATCCCTCCCGTCATCCGTGTACTTTTGCTTTGGTATTGGTATCCCAGAAGTAATGATGACCCGTGGACTGATCACACTTAACAGAAGAAAACATAATTTATGCTTACCTGATAAATTCCTTTCTTCTGTAGTGTGATCAGTCCACGGCCCGCCCTGTTTTTAAGGCAGGTAAATATTTTTTAATTTATACTCCAGTCACCACTTCACCCTTGGCTTTTCCTTTCTCGTTGGTCCTTGGTCGAATGACTGGGAGTGACGTAGAGGGGAGGAGCTATATGCAGCTCTGCTGGGTGAATCCTCTTGCACTTCCTGTAGGGGAGCAGTTAATATCCCAGAAGTAATGATGACCCGTGGACTGATCACACTACAGAAGAAAGGAATTTATCAGGTAAGCATAAATTATGTTTTTATTGCGTCATTCTTGGCGCAGACTTTTTTGGCGCAAAAATTATTTTCTGTTTCCGGCGTCATACGTGTCATACGTTCTTTTGCGCCAAAAGTGTCGGCGTTCCGGATGTGGCGTCATTTTTGGCGCCAAAAGCATTTAGGCGCCAAATAATGTGGGCGTCTTTTTTGGCGCGAAAAAATATGGGCGTCACTTTTGTCTCCACATTATTTAAGTCTCATTGATTTTTTGCTTCTGGTTGCTAGAAGCTTATTCACTGGCATTTTTTTCCCATTCCTGAAACTGTCATTTAAGGAATTTGATCAATTTTGCTTTATATGTTGTTTTTTCTATTACATATTGCAAGATGTCCCACGTTGAAGCTGAGTCAGAAGATACCTCTGGAATATCCCTGCCTGGGGCTGGAGCTACCAAAGCTAAGTGTATCTACTGTAAACTTATGGTATCTGTTCCTCCAGCTGTTGTTTGTACTGTTTTGTCATGACAAACTGTTTATGCAGATAATATTTCCTTTAAGTACTGTTAAATTACCTGTTGCTGTTCTGTCAACATCTAATGTTCCCGATAACATAAGAGATTTTGTTTTTAAATCCATTAAGAGGGCTATGTCTGTTATTCCTCCTTCTAGTAAATGTAAAAAGTCTTTTAAAACTTCTCATTTTTCAGATGAATTTTTAAATGAACATCATCATTCTGATTCTGATAATGGTTCTTCTGGTTCAGAGGATTCTGTCTCAGAGGTTGATGCTGATAAATCTTCATATTTATTTAAAATGAAATTTATTCGTTCTTTACTTAAAGAAGTCCTAATTGCATTAGAAATTGAGGATTCTGGTCCTCTTGATACTAAATCTAAACGTTTAGATAAGGTTTTTAAATCTCCTGTAGTTATTCCAGAAGTTTTTCCTGTCCCTAGTGCTATTTCTGAAGTAATTTCCAGGGAATGGAATAATTTGGGTAATTCATTTACTCCTTCTAAACGTTTTAAGCAATTATATCCTGTGCCATCTGACAGATTAGAGTTTTGGGACAAAATCCCTAAAGTTGATGGGGCTGTCTCTACTCTTGTTAAGCGTACTATTCCTACGGCAGATGGTACTTCCTTAAGGATCCTTTAGATAGGAAAATTGAATCCTTTCTAAGAAAAGCTTACTTGTGTTCAGGTAATCTTCTTAGACCTGCTATATCTTTAGCGGATGTTGCTGCAGCTTCATCTTTTGGTTAGAAGCTTTAGCGCAACAAGTAACAGATCATAATTCTCATAGCATTTTTATTCTTCAACATGCTAATAATTTTATTTGTAATGCCATCTTTGATATCATTAGAGTTGATGTCAGGTATATGTCTCTATTTTAGCTAGAAGAGCTTTATGGCTTAAGACTTGGAATGCTGTTATGTCTTCTAAGTCTACTCTGCTTTCCCTTTCTTTCCAGGGTAATGATCGTTTTCATTCCTTTTGTCACAACAAGGAACAAAAACCTGATCCTTCATCCCCAGGAGCGGTATCAGTTTGGAAACCATCTCCAGTCTGGAATAAATCCAAGCCTTTTAGAAAATCAAAGCCAGCTCCTAAGTCCACATGAAGGTGCGGCCCTCATTCCAGCTCAGCTGGTAGGGGGCAGATTACGTTTTTTCTAAGAAATTTGGATCAATTCCGTTCACAATCTTTGGATTCAGAACATTGTTTCAGAAGGGTACAGAATTGGCTTCAAGATAAGGCCTCCTGCAAAGAGATTTTTTCTTTCCCGTGTCCCAGTAAACCCAGCGAAGGCTCAAGCATTTCTGAAATGTGTTTCAGATCTAGAGTTGACTGGAGTAATTTTGCCAGTTCCAGTTCTGGAACAGGGACTGGGGTTTTATTCAAATCTCTTCATTGTACCAAAGAAGGAAAATTCCTTCAGACCAGTTCTGGATCTAAAAATATTGAATCGTTATGTAAGGATACCAACATTCAAAATGGTAACTGTAAGGACTATCCTGCCTTTTGTTCAACAAGGGCATTATATGTCTACTATAGATTTACAGGATGCATATCTGCATATGCCGATTCATCCAGATCACTATCCGTTTCTGAGATTCTCTTTCCTAGATAAGCATTACCAGTTTGTGGCTCTGCCGTTTGGCCTAGCTACAGCTCCAAGAATTTTTTACGAAGGTTCTCGGTGCCCTTCTGTCTGTAATCAGAGAACAGGGTATTGTGGTATTCCTTATTTGGACGATATCTTGGTACTTGCTCAGTCTTCATATTTAGCAGAATCTCATTCGAATCGACTTGTGTTGTTTCTTCAACATCATGGTTGGAGGATCAATTTACCAAAAAGTTCATTGATTCCTCAGACTTAGGTAACCTTTTTAGATTTTCAGATAGATTCAGTATCCATGACTCTATCTTTGATAGACATGAGACATCTAAAGTTGATATCAGCTTGTCGAAACCTTCAGTCACAATCTTTCCCTTCGGTAGCCTTATGCATGGAAATTCTAGGTCTTATGACTGCGGCATCGGACGCGATCCCCTTTGCTCGTTTTCACATGCGGCCTCTTCAGCTCTGTATGCTGAACCAGTGGTGCAGGGATTACACAAAGATATCTAAATTAATATCTTTAAAACCGATTGTACGACACTCTCTGACGTGGTGGACAGATCACCATCGTTTAGTTCAGGGGGCTTCTTTTGTTCTTCCGACCTGGACTGTAATTTCAACAGATGCAAGTCTTACAGGTTGGGGAGCTGTTTGGGGGTCTCTGACAGCACAAGGGGTTTGGGAATCTCAGGAGGTGAGATTACCGATCAATATTTTGGAACTCCGTGCAATTTTCAGAGCTCTTCAGTCTTGGCCTCTTCTGAAGAGAGAATCGTTCATTTGTTTTCAGACAGACAATGTCACAACTGTGGCATACATCAATCATCAAGGAGGGACTCACAGTCCTCTGGCTATGAAAGAAGTATCTCGAATTCTGGTTTGGGCGGAATCCAGCTCCTGTCTAATCTCTGCGGTTCATATTCCAGGAATAGACAATTGGGAAGCGGATTATCTCAGTCGCCAAACGTTGCATTCGGGCGAATGGTCTCTTCACCCAGAGGTATTTCTTCAGATTGTTCAAATGTGGGAACTTCCAGAAATAGATCTGATGGCTTCTCATCTAAACAAGAAACTTCCCAGGTATCTGTCCAGATCCCGGGATCCTCAGGCGGAGGCAGTGGATGCATTATCACTTCCTTGGAAGTATCATCCTGCCTATATCTTTCCGCCTCTAGTTCTTCTTCCAAGAGTAATCTCCAAGATTCTAAAGGAATGCTCGTTTGTTCTGCTGGTAGCTCCAGCATGGCCTCACAGGTTTTGGTATGCGGATCTTGTCCGGATGGCCTCTTGCCAACCGTGGACTCTTCCGTTAAGACCAGACCTTCTGTCGCAAGGTCCTTTTTTCCATCAGGATCTCAAATCCTTAAATTTAAAGGTATGGAGATTGAACGCTTGATTCTTGGTCAAAGAGGTTTCTCTGACTCTGTGATTAATACTATGTTACAGGCTCGTAAATCTGTATCTAGAGAGATATATTATAGAGTCTGGAAGACTTATATTTCTTGGTGTCTTTCTCATCATTTTTTCTGGCATTCTTTTAGAATTCCGAGAATTTTACAGTTTCTTCAGGATGGTTTAGATAAAGGTTTGTCCGCAAGTTCCTTGAAAGGTCAAATCTCTGCTCTTTCTGTTCTTTTTCACAGAAAGATTGCTAATCTTCCTGATATTCATTGTTTTGTACAAGCCTTGGTTCGTATTAAACCTGTCATTAAGTCAATTTCTCCTCCTTGGAGTTTGAATTTGGTTCTGGGGGCTCTTCAAGCTCCTCCGTTTGAACCTATGCATTCATTGGACATTAAATTACTTTCTTGGAAAGTTTTGTTACTTTTGGCCATCTCTTCTGCCAGAAGAGTCTCTGAATTGTCTGCTCTTTCTTGTGAGTCTCCTTTTCTGATTTTTCATCAGGATAAGGCAGTGTTGCGAACTTCTTTTGAATTTTTACCTAAGGTTGTGAATTCCAACAACATTAGTAGAGAAATTGTAGTTCCTTCATTATGCCCTAATCCTAAGAATTCTAAGGATAAATCATTGCATTCTTTGGATGTTGTTAGAGCTTTGAAATATTATGTTGAAGCTACTAAGACTTTCCAAAAGACTTCTAGTCTATTTGTCATCTTTTCCGGTTCTAGAAAAGGCCAGAAAGCTTCTGCCATTTCTTTGGCATCTTGGTTGAAATCTTTAATTCATCATGCCTATGTTGAGTCAGGTATAACTCCGCCTCAGAGGATTACAGCTCATTCTACTAGGTCAGTTTCTACTTCCTGGGCGTTTAGGAATGAAGCTTCGGTTGATCAAATTTGCAAAGCAGCAACTTGGTCTTCTTTGCATACTTTTACTAAATTCTACCATTTTGATGTGTTTTCTTCTTCTGAAGCAGTCTTTGGTAGAAAAGTACTTCAGGCAGCTGTTTCAGTTTGAATCTTCTGCTTATGTTTTCATTTAAACTTTATTTTGGGTGTGGATTATTTTCAGCAGGAATTGGCTGTCTTTATTTTATCCCTCCCTCTCTAGTGACTCTTGCGTGGAAAGATCCACATCTTGGGTAGTCATTATCCCATACGTCACTAGCTCATGGACTCTTGCTAATTACATGAAAGAAAACATAATTTATGTAAGAACTTACCTGATAAATTCATTTCTTTCATATTAGCAAGAGTCCATGAGGCCCACCCTTTTTTGTGGTGGTTATGATTTTTTTGTATAAAGCACAATTATTCTAATTCCTTATTTTTTATGCTTTCGCACTTTTTTCTTATCACCCCACTTCTTGGCTATTCGTTAAACTGATTTGTGGGTGTGGTGAGGGGTGTATTTATAGGCATTTTGAGGTTTGGGAAACTTTGCCCCTCCTGGTAGGAATGTATATCCCATACGTCACTAGCTCATGGACTCTTGCTTATATGAAAGAAATGAATTTATCAGGTAAGTTCTTACATAAATTATGTTTTTTATTATTTACTCACATTACTGAATAGATATAATGTTTGCTTGAAGGTGTATGAACATTTATTACATATTGGTGATAAAACTTTATTCTGGGGCCCAGTTTTTTCCACATGGCTGACTAGATTTTGCCTAGGGATAGTTTTTTAAGGCCCTCTCACTGGGAGTACAGGTTGGGAGGGGCCTATTTTCGCGCCTAAATTGCGCATTAGTTTTTGCAGTTTGAGACATCCAGCTTCCCTGAAGGAGTCCCCTGAACATTTAGGACCTCTCTATAGGGTTTTTGTGCCTTCCAAAGTCGTTGTATGGGCAGGTAGGGCCACAGTAGAGCTGTGGCAGTTTGGTGTGACTGTTTAAAAACGTTTATATCGTTTTTTTGATCCGGTTTTGAAACTAAGGGGTTAATCATCCATTTGCAAGTGGGTGCAATGCTCTTTTAGCCTATTATACACACTGTAAAAATTTTGTAAGATTTACTGCTTTTTTCACTGTTTTGCAGTTTCTGTGATTGTTTTTTTCTCTTAAAGGCACAGTACCGTTTTTATTTTTTGCTTGTTCAGTTATTAAAGTGTTTTCCAAGCTTGCTGGTCTCATTACTAGTCTGTTTAAACATGTCTGACATGGAGGAAACTCATTGTTCATTATGTTTAGAAGCCATTGTGGAACCCCCTCTTAGAATGTGTACCAAATGCACTGATTTTACTATAGATTACAAAGACCATATTCTGGCTTTAAAAAATTTATTACCAGAAGAAATTGACAAGGAGGAAGTTATGCCGTCTAACTCTCCCCACGTGTCAGATCCTATAAATCCCGCTCAGGGGACGCCAAGTAAATCTAGCGCGCCCATTGCGTATACCTTGCAAGACATGGTGGCAGTTTACCCTTACAGAGGTGTTATCTAAACTGCCAGGATTGCAAGGAAAACGAGACAGCTCTGGGACTAGAATAAATACAGAGCTCTCTAACGCTTTAGTAGCTATGTCTGATACACCCTCACATTATACTGAAGCTGAAGCAGGGGAGCTTCAATCTGTGGGTGATTTTTCTGATTCAGGGAAGATACTTCAATCTGATTCTGATATGTCTACATTTAAATTTAAGCTTGAACACCTCCGCGTATTGCTCAGGGAGGTTTTAGCAACTCTGGACGACACTATTGTAGTCCCAGAGAAAATATGTAGATTGGATAAATACTATGCAGTACCTACTTACACTGATGTTTTTCCAATCCCTAAAAGGTTTTCTGAAATCATTACTAAGGAATGGGATAGACCAGGTGTACCGTTCTCTCCCCCTCCTGTTTTTAAAAAGATGTTTCCTATAGACGCCGCTACACGGGACTTATGGCAGACGGTCCCTAAGGTGGAGGGAGCAGTTTCTACTCTAGCTAAGCGTACCACTATCCCTGTCGAGGACAGTTGTGCTTTTCTAGATCCAATGGATAAAAAATTAGAGGGTTAACTTAAGAAAATTTTTATTCAACAAGGTTTTATTCTCCAGCCTCTTGCATGCATTGCCCCAGTCAATGCTGCCGTGGCTTTTTGGTTTGAGTCCCTAGAGGAGGCTCTACAGGTTGAAACCCCGTTGGAAGATATTATTGACAAGCTTAGGGCCCTTAAGCTAGCCAATTCATTTGTTTCTGATGCCGTTGTTCATTTAACCAAGCTAACGGCTAAAAATTCAGGTTTTGCTATTCAGGCGCGTAGGGCGCTATGGCTTACATCCTGGTCAACTGACGTGACTTCAAAGTCTAAACTTCTCAACATTCCCTTCAAAAGACAGACCCTATTCGGGCCTGGACTGAAGGAGATCATTTCTGACATCACTGGAGGAAAAGGTCACGCCCTTCCTCAAGACAGGTCCAACAAATTAAGGACCAAACAGTCTAGTTTTCGGCCCTTTCGAAACTTAAAGAGTGGCGCAGCTTCAACTTCCTCTAACACAAAACAAGAGGGAACTTTTGCCCAGTCTAAGCTGGTCTGTAGACCTAACCAGGCTTGGAGCAAGGGGAAACAGGCTAAAAAGCCTGCTGCTGCCTCTAAGACAGCATGAAGGAGCAGCCCCCGATCTGGAAACGGATCTAGTAGGGGGCAAACTCTCTCTCTTCGCCCAGGCTTGGGCAAGAGATGTCCAGGATCCCTGGGCATTGGAAATTGTGTCCAAGGGTTATCTTCTGGAATTCAAAACCTCTCCCCCAAAAGGGAGATTTCATCTCTCACTTTTATCTGCAAACCAGATAAAGAGAGAGGCATTCTTACATTGTGTTCAAGACCTTCTAATTATGGGAGTGATCCACCCAGTTCCGCAGGAGGAACAGGGTCAGGGCTTCTATTCAAATCTGTTTGTAGTTCCCAAGAAAGAGGGAACATTCAGACCAATCTTAGATCTCAAGATCTTAAACAAATTTCTCAGAGTTCCATCCTTCAAGATGGAGACTATTCGAACCATCCTTCCTATGATCCAGGAGGGTCAATATATGACTACCGTAGACCTAAAGGATGCTTATCTTCACATCCCGATACACAAAGATCATCATCGTTTTCTCAGATTTGCCTTTCTATACAGGCACTACCAGTTTGTGGCTCTTCCCTTCGGGTTGGCCACGGCACCAAGAATCTTTACAAAGGTTCTAGGGTCCCTTCTAGCGGTCCTAAGGCCGCGGGGTATAGCAGTAGCCCCTTACTTAGACGACCTTCTGATTCAGGCTTCGACTTTTCAAGTTGCCAGGTCCCACACGGACATTGTTCTGGCATTTCTGAGGTCCCATGGGTGGAAGGTGAACGAAGAAAAGAGCTCTCTATCACCTCTAACAAAAGTTTCATTCCTAGGGACTCTGATAGATTCGGTAGAAATGAAGATTTACCTAACGAAGGCCAGATTGTCAAAACTTCTAGACTCTTGCCATGTTCTTTATTCCACTTCTTGTCCTTCAGTGGCTCAGTGTATGGAAGTAATCGGTTTAATGGTAGCGGCAATGGACATAGTACCATTTGCCCGCCTACATCTCAGACCGCTGCAACTTTGCATGCTCAGTCAGTGGAATGGGGATTACACAGATTTGTCCCCTCTACTAAATCTGGATCAAGAAACCAGGGTTTCTCTTCTCTGGTGGCTATCTCAGGTCCATCTGTCCAAGGGGATGAGCTTCCGCAGGCCAGATTGGACTATAGTAACGACAGATGCCAGACTTCTGGGCTGGGGTGCTGTCTGGAACTCCCTGAAGGCTCAGGGGTCGTGGACTCAGGAGGAGGCTCTCCTTCCAATAAACATTCTGGAATTAAGAGCGATATTCAATGCTCTTCAGGCTTGGCCTCAGCTTGCTGCGGTCAGGTTCATCAGATTTCAGTCGGACAACATCACAACTGTAGCCTATATCAACCATCAGGGGGGAACAAGGAGCCCCCTGGCAATTTTGGAGGTTTCAAAGATAATTCTATGGGCAGAGGTTCACTCTTGCCATCTCTCAGCTATCCATATCCCAGGAGTAGAGAACTGGGAGGTGGATTTTCTAAGTCGGCAGACTTTTCATCCGGGGGAGTGGGAGCTCCATCCGGAGGTATTTGCCCAGCTGATTCAACTATGGGGCAAACCAGAACTAGATCTCATGGTGTCTCGTCAGAACGCCAAACTTCCTTGTTACGGGTCCAGGTCAAGGGATCCCCAGGCAGCGCTGGTAGATGCTCTAGCAGCGCCCTGGTCCTTCAGCCTGGCTTATGTGTTTCCACCGTTTCCTCTGCTCCCTCGGCTGATTGCCAAGATCAAGCAGGAGAGAGCTTCGGTGATTTTGATAGCTCCTGCGTGGCCACGCAGGACTTAGTATGCAGATCTGGTGGACATGTCATCCTTTCCACCATGGACTCTGCCGCTGAGGCAGGACCTTCTACTTCAAGGTCCCTTCAAACATCCAAATCTATTTCTCTGCGTCTGACTGCTTGGAGATTGAAAGCTTGATTTTATCAAAGCGTGGTTTTTCCAAGTCGGTCATCGATACCTTAATTCAGGCTTGAAAGCCTGTCACCAGGAAAATCTATCATAAGATATGGTGTAAATATCTTCATTGGTGTGAATCCAAGGGTTACTCATGGAGTAAAGTCAGGATTCCCAGGATATTGTCTTTTCTCCAAGAAGGATTGGAGAAGGGATTGTCAGCTAGTTCCTTAAAGGGACAGATTTCTGCTCTGTCTATTCTTTTGCACAAGCGTCTGGCGGATGTTCCAGACGTTCAGGCGTTTTGTCAGGCTTTAGTTAGAATCAAAAGTCAGCGCACCCAGCACAAAAGGGAGACGTAGGCAAGGTCCCTTCAAACATCCAAATCTAATTTCTCTGCGTCTGACTGCTTGAAGATTGAAAGCTTGATTTTATCAAAGCGTGGTTTTTCCAAGTCGGTCATCGATACCTTAATTCAGGCTCGAAAGCCTGTCACCAGGAAAATCTATCATAAGATATGGTGTAAATATCTTCATTGGTGTGAATCCAAGGGTTACTCATGGAGTAAAGTCAGGATTCCTAGAATCTTATCCTTTCTCCAAGAAGGATTGGAGAAGGGATTGTCAGCTAGTTCCTTAAAGGGACAGATTTCTGCTCTGTCTATTCTTTTGCACAAGCGTCTGGCGGATGTTCCAGACGTTCAGGCGTTTTGTCAGGCTTTAGTTAGAATCAAAAGCACAAAAGTCAGCGCACCCAGCACAAAAGGGAGACGTAGGCAACCTGAACTTGATTTGAAGTAGTTAGAATCAAGCCTGTGTTTAAACCTGTTGCTCCGCCATGGAGTTTAAATTTAGTTCTTAAAGTTCTTCAAGGTGTTCCGTTTGAACCTCTGCATTCCATAGATATCAAGCTTTTATCTTGGAAAGTTCTGTTGTTGGTAGCTATCTCTTCGGCTCGAAGAGTTTCAGAGTTATCTGCCTTGCAGTGTGATTCTCCTTATCTGATCTTCCATGCAGATAAGGTAGTGTTGCGTACCAAACCTGGGTTTCTTCCTAAGGTGGTATCTAATAAGAATATTAATCAGGAGATTGTTGTTCCGTCACTGCGTCCTAATCCTTCTTCAAAGAAGGAACGTCTGTTACACAATCTTGACGTGGTTCGTGCTTTAAAGTTTTATTTACAAGCTACTAAAGATTTTCGTCAAACATCTGCATTGTTTGTTGTCTACTCTGGACAGAGGAAAGGCCAAAAGGCTTCGTCAACTTCTCTTTCCTTTTGGTTAAAAAGTATAATCCGCTTAGCTTATGAGACTGCTGGCCAGCAGCCTCCTGTAAGAATTACAGCTCATTCCACTAGAGCAGTGGCTTCCACATGGGCTTTTAAAAATGAGGCTTCTGTTGAACAGATTTGTAAGGCGGCGACTTGGTCTTCGCTTCATACTTTTTCTAAATTCTACAAATTTGATACTTTTGCTTCTTCGTAGGCTATTTTTGGGAGAAAGGTCTTACAGGCAGTGGTGCCTTCCGTTTAAGCGCCTGCCTTGTCCCTCCCTTCATCCGTGTCCTATAGCTTTGGTATTGGTATCCCACAATTAATGGATGAATCCGTGGACTGGATACACCTTACAAGAGAAAACAAAATTTATGCTTACCTGATAAATTTATTTCTCTTGTGGTGTATCCAGTCCACGGCCCGCCCTGTCATTTTAAGGCAGGTGTTTTTTAATTTTTAAACTACAGTCACCACTGCACCATTCGGTCGAATGACTGGATATGGCAGTTAGGGGAGGAGCTATATAGACAGCTCTGCTGTGGGTGATCCTCTTGCAGCTTCCTGTTGGGAAGGAGAATATCCCACAAGTAATGGATGAATCCGTGGACTGGATACACCACAAGAGAAATAAATTTATCAGGTAAGCATACATTTTGTTTTTTTAGCATTTTTGCTATCATTCTGTTTACACAGAAATAGAGCCTTTGTTTTTATTTACCTATGAAAACTATATTTCTTTTGTGGGGCATAATTAAGAAATTATTTTAACATTACTAAAAAAACAAATATAACTCCATGCCTGATCTGGGTGCATTAATGTGACTTGCTGAATGTGTAGGGATTGAAGGGTAGCAGGACATACATCTAAAGCCTTGAGTGTTGCAGGTATCCGTTATCTTTTGATGTTGGATATGTGCAGCTACATTCCATTGCAAGGTGCCGCCATGAATCTTTAGGTTCATGGCAGGCTCCTTAACTATAGGCTGTATATAGTCCTTGCCATAATCCCGTGTCAATATCCCTAACTAACATCCATGACACATGCTAAACACTTTGTAATTGTGTGGTGTTGATCCAGTCGAAGTCTTGGTATCATTATTACAGCTTACCCAATATGTATTTAATAGCTGACCCTTTGTTTATAACCTGGGTGCTCAGCTCTGTATACATGCTGACAGGTTATGCCCACCCACGGGGTGCTAGCTCTTTTTATATACACAAATAATATAGAGCAATTCTGCCAACATGAGCACTACTTATGTTTCAAGTTAGTTTGAGCCTGTTCATATATTCACCTCTTGTCCATCTAAGGGGGAGATGTCAATTCTGTAATTAGGTAAAAGCTCTTTTCTTCACAGACATTGTATCTATATATATATATATATATATATATCTTCTCTGTATGTTTGTTTTCACCTTTAGTGAATATTTGGAAGCTTGTTTACATATTTAGTATTATTTATTCATTCCCTATTTTGTATATACACACACACACACACTTAGTTGTGCATTTTAACAACTTGTAACATGTTCTACATGCATTCACTTACATAGTCTAACACAGGTAGTGTTTTAGCTCTTCACTGCATAATTTGTATTTCCTTCACTTTTGATAGGACTTTTTCACTACAAGATTAGATTACTTGGCGCATATGTGGTCATATAGTTGTACTATTTTTCGTAAGTGCCCCACTTCCGGTTTAAACAGCTAGTTGCTGTTACACAGCTTTTTTTTGCCCCACTTCCGGTCACATGATATGATGCCACTTCCGGTACACCGGACCAGAAACAATCAAGTTTAGTTCACCCTCTACACTTTAGCTTGTTTAACATTGGTGACTTAATGATGGTAATGCACTGTACAATATTTGTTACTCTGTTATTATGTTGTCTGTTGTATTCAGTATATTTTATTTTCGCCGGATCGGAAGTGATACATGTATGTACTTCCGGTTTGACGTTTTTGAGCTCACAGTGTGTTTGTGTATTTGGCGCCTTTTTGCAAGGTTTGAGGTATTGTGTGTTAAATTTATTTTAGTATTTAAGAGTGTTATTGTACACCATATTTGTGTTCTGAAGAAGGGGATAATATTCCCAGAAACGTCAATTAAATCTTTTTTTTTTTTTTTTTTTTTTGCTGAGAAAAACCTGTGTTTTCACTGTTTGCGTGGGATATATATGTATATATATATATATATATATATATATAAGGACAAAAGTAGATGCACTCTCAGGTCTTCATCTACTTTTGTCCTTATATGCTATTTATATTTGCACCCAGGCTGTTGCCTCTTGGTGGGCTGACCTGGAAACTGCTTGGATATATATATATATATATATATATACACACACACACAAAGAGAGAAGCGCTCGATCAGGAACGAACAACAGCTCATTAGCTAGTTCTATGGCGATTTACCACCCGGAAGCAGCCTCTTTTAGACCAGTGTACTTTTCACAAAGGAAAACTTTTGTGAGGTGCAGCCACATTCCACTAAGCACACTGGGCAAGGAGTCCACGTCTGGTTTCCCCCATCACCCATAGGGAGACTTTCCCAGGGTTATATTAATTTGCATACAAAGAGAGAAGCGCTCGACCAGGAACGAACAACAGCTCATCAGGGGATTTACCACCCGGAAGCAGCCTCTTTTAGACCAGTGTACTTTTCACAAAGGAAAACTTTCCTGAAGTATATCAGTCTGATCCCGCCAATTAAGGTCAGTCCAGCCCCGAAATACCAGGCAATTCTCCTCTGAACAAGGAACATGACAACCCCAGACGATCGTTTCGGCCTCCTATGGGCCTCGTCAGTGAGGTGCAGCCACATTCCTCTAAGCACACTGAGCAAGGAGTCCACGTCTGGTTTCCCCCATCACCCATAGGGAGACTTCCCCAGGGTCATATTCATTTGCATACAAAGAGAGAAGCGCTCGATCAGGAACGAACAACAGCTCATCAGCTTGTTCTATGGCGATTTACCACCCGGAAGCAGCCTCATTTAGACCAGTGTATTTTTGAAAAAGGAAAACTTTCCTGAAGTATATCAGTCTGATCCCGCCAAGTAAGGTCAGTCCAGCCCTGGGGAAGTCTCCCTATGGGTGATGGGAGAAGCCAGACGTGGACTCCTTGCCCAGTGTTCTTAGAGGAATGTGGCTGCACCTCACTGACGAAGCCCATAGGAGGCCGAAACAATCGTCTGGGGTTATCATGTTCCCTGTTCAGAGGAGAATTGCCTGGTATTTCGGGGCTGGACTGACCTTACTTGGCGGGATCAGACTGATATACTTAAGGAAAGTTTTCCCTTGTGAAAAGCACACTGGTCTAAAAGAGGCTGCTTCCGGGTGGTAAATCGCCATAGAACTAGCTAATGAGCTGTTGTTCGTTCCTGGTAGAGCGATTCTCTCTTTGTGTGCATATATATAAGTATATATATATTTATATCACATTCCACAAAAACCTGTAGTTTTCTAACTGTAACAAAATGTGTTCATTGGCATCCTGTGATTCAGCGAAGACCAATCATGTATATAATTGTCATTATTTTTTATTAATCTGCAGCTTTTGTAACAGGATGCAATGGGGTAACTCTCATTTGGTATTGCAGAACTACTGCAATTTACAAAATGTTACCCCCAAAACTATATATATATTTTTAAACTAGACAACCAAAAGTATTGATCTAGGACAATTTTGGTATATTTTCATATTTGAATGCCAAATGCCATCATATAAAACTTAAAGTTAACTTTTTTACAAACTTTGGGTTTCAAACTAAAATGATTTACACACAACTACTGCAGCTATAAGACAAATGATCGTAAAAGTTTCTCTAGTATCCCCTTTGCTTAGAAATGGCAGACATGCGTAGCTTTGCCATTGATTTTTGGTCATTAGAAGGCCGCTAATTGCAGCTGCGCACCACACCTCTAAAATACACGGCAGTGAAGGGCTTCATTAGTTAGCTGTTAAGGGTAAAATGTATTGTAGTGCAGTGATAACCCTCCCACCTGACACCTAACGCCTTCCTGAGCCTCATCATCTACAACCATCTTAGGTACTAGCAGCCAGTCTGCCTGTATACAGTTAGGGGGATGGTTTGTTTTTTCTTATTTATTTCTATCTTTATTTTCTGTAGTATAGGGATCCCCCTCACCCTCACACACCCCCTGATACCCCAGAAATAGCTCTCTTCCATGCCCCCCACGACACCTCCATATTTATTACCGGCAATATGCTAGTGTACAGTCTGGGTGTGGGGGGGGGGGGGAGTGATTGTGTTTTATTTATTTATTTTTATATTTCTGTAGTGTACTGATCCCATCTCACCCTCCCCACCTTCAAGCAATCTCACTGTAGGCCCCCCGCCCCCTTAATATCTCCTTTACTGTAGTGTAGGCACACTCCATAAAAAGCAGATTGTGATAGTGGACTCAGACGTTTGCACTGTACTGTATGTATGCGGTGTGTGATTGTACATTTAAATGTTATAAGTACAATAGGGATAGCTTTTACCAGAAGCAATTTTGCCAGTACAAGTGAATTTTAAGGTTTCTGTTCAAAATTGGAACCAATAATATGTATTATAATGTTTGACTACAATGTCCATTTAAATCCATTTAGAGTCCCTTGGAGACTGTTTAGTGGGCCCTTGTTTCTATCAGATATCAACCAAAGTCAGAATTATCAAATTACAATAATATTAAAGCTCAGATGTATAATAGGGAATGATAGAAATCTTATGTCCTCACTCAACATATTGAAAAATATTCCAATTACATCTGGCACAGCCACCCTACTGAGTTATATGCAGATGTAATCTAATCCC
This sequence comes from Bombina bombina, assembly GCF_027579735.1. Lineage (NCBI taxonomy): Eukaryota > Metazoa > Chordata > Amphibia > Anura > Bombinatoridae > Bombina > Bombina bombina. The sequence goes on along the minus strand of NC_069499.1, from coordinate 1,265,664,620 downwards.
CAAGTAGAGAGGGTTTTGTTAAGCACCCTGCAAGCTCCAGATGTGCTCTAGAAGAGTATATGGCCAGGAGCAGTCATATATGTTGTCTATGCTCCATTGTATGTCCACCTCCTTATGAAGCTGTATTGTGGCCTCCCATTATAAGAAGGTCCCTTTATGTGGTTTATTTATTTATTGTTAAGGCAAATTTCCTTTATCTTCTTATATGATCTGATTTCTTTAAAACTTTATCTAACTGTTGACTTTAGTATTACTATTCACAATAATGTTTTTTTTTTTGTTTTTTTTCCCAATACCGATTTTATTTTAAAAAATATAATGTACAATATAGAAGTCGCAGCTTCTCACAAAAAACATTTGGTATTATTTTTAATATACATAAACAGAAAGTATACATTGAGTAAATACACTTTATGAGGAGGATAAACATCCCCCAACCCAACTGATGTATACTTGGAAAAAACATGAGAATTAAAGAAGAAAGGAAAGAAGAAAACAAAGAAAAAGACTAGATAACAGACGCTGCCTTAAACTGCTTTTATGACTTAGTATTTTCGTCACACTTAATTTGAAATGGAGAACTCCGCCCATACCATCAGCAAGTTTTATATGTACTAAATATTGATTTTTATCTGGATCACACCACTACCTAAAGCATCTCTTCATTATTTCATATATCTTTCCCACATGTCCAACATCTCAGCATATGTGTCCATTTTAGCATTTTAATATAGTAGTACTCTTCAATATTAAGTACCTCCGTTACTTTTAGCTTCCACATAATTAAAGAGGGAACCTCCCTTGACTTCCAGTTTCTGGCCAGAAGGTATCTTGCACAATTTGTCATTATATAAAATAATTTCTTTCATGTAATTAGCAAGAGTCCATGAGCTAGTGACGTATGGGATATACATTCCTACCAGGAGGGGCAAAGTTTCCCAAACCTCAAAATGCCTATAAATACACCCCTCACCACACCCACAATTCAGTTTTACAAACTTTGCCTCCGATGGAGGTGGTGAAGTAAGTTTGTGCTAGATTCTACGTTGATATGCGCTCCGCAGCAAGTTGGAGCCCGGTTTTCCTCTCAGCGTGCAGTGAATGTCAGAGGGATGTGAGGAGAGTATTGCCTATTTGAATGCAGTGATCTCCTTCTACGGGGTCTATTTCATAGGTTCTCTGTTATCGGTCGTAGAGATTCATCTCTTACCTCCCTTTTCAGATCGACGATATACTCTTATATATACCATTACCTCTGCTGATTCTCGTTTCAGTACTGGTTTGGCTATCTGCTATATGTAGATGAGTGTCCTGGGGTAAGTAAGTCTTATTTTCTGTGACACTCCTAGCTATGGTTGGGCACTTTGTTTATAAAGTTCTAAATATATGTATTCAAACATTTATTTGCCTTGACTCAGAATGTTCAACTTTCCTTATTTTCAGACAGTCAGTTTCATATTTGGGATAATGCATTTTAATTTAACATTTTTCTTACCTTAAAATTTGACTTTTTCCCTGTGGGCTGTTAGGCTCGCGGGGGCTGAAAATGCTTCATTTTATTGCGTCATTCTTGGCGCGGACTTTTTTGGCGCAAAAATTCTATTTCCGTTTCCGGCGTCATACGTGTCGCCGGAAGTTGCGTCATTTTTTGACGTTATTTTGCGCCAAAACTGTCGGCGTTCCGGACGTGGCGTCATTTTTGCCGCCAGAAAGCATTTAGGCGCCAAATAATGTGGGCGTCTTATTTGGCGCGAAAAAATATGGGCGTCACTTTTGTCTCCACATTATTTAAGTCTCATTTTTTATTGCTTCTGGTTGCTAGAAGCTTGTTCTTTGGCATTTTTTCCCATTCCTGAAACTGTCATTTAAGGAATTTGTTCAATTTTGCTTTATATTATATATATGTTGTTTTTTCTCTTACATATTGCAAGATGTCTCATGTTGCATCTGAGTCAGAAGATACTACAGGAAAATCGCTGTCAAGTGCTGAATCTACCAAAGCTAAGTGTATCTTCTGTAAACTTTTGGAAGCTATTCCTCCAGCTGTTGTTTGTATTGATTGTCATGACAAACTTGTTAAAGCAGATAATATTTCCTTTAGTAAAGTACCATTGCCTGTTGCAGTTCCTTCAACATCTAAGGTGCAGAATGTTCCTGATAATATAAGAGATTTTGTTTCTGAATCCATAAAGAAGGCTATGTCTGTTATTTCTCCTTCTAGTAAACGTAAAAAATCTTTTAAAACTTCTCTCCCTACAGATGAATTTTTAAATGAACATCATCATTCTGATTCTGATGATTCCTCTGGTTCAGAGGATTCTGTCTCAGAGGTTGATGCTGATAAATCTTCATATTTATTTAAAATGGAATTTATTCGTTCTTTACTTAAAGAAGTACTAATTGCTTTAGAAATAGAGGATTCTGGTCCTCTTGATACTAATTCTAAACGTTTAGATAAGGTATTTAAAGCTCCTGTGGTTATTCCAGAAGTTTTTCCTGTTCCTAATGCTATTTCTGCAGTAATTTCCAAAGAATGGGATAATTTGGGTAATTCATTTACTCCTTCTAAACGTTTTAAGCAATTATATCCTGTGCCGTCTGACAGATTAGAATTTTGGGACAAGATCCCTAAAGTTGATGGGGCTATTTCTACCCTTGCTAAACGTACTACTATTCCTACGTCAGATGGTACTTCGTTTAAGGATCCTCTAGATAGGAAAATTGAATCCTTTCTAAGAAAAGCTTATCTGTGTTCAGGTAATCTTCTTAGACCTGCTATATCTTTGGCTGATGTTGCTGCAGCTTCAACTTTTTGGTTGGAAACTTTAGCGCAACAAGTAACACATCGTGATTCTCATGATATTATTATTCTTCTTCAGCATGCTAATAATTTTATCTGTGATGCCATTTTTGATATTATCAGAGTTGATGTCAGGTTTATGTCTCTAGCTATTTTAGCTAGAAGAGCTTTATGGCTTAAAACTTGGAATGCTGATATGGCTTCTAAATCAACTTTACTTTCCATTTCTTTCCAGGGTAACAAATTATTTGGTTCTCAGTTGGATTCCATTATTTCAACTGTTACTGGTGGGAAAGGAACTTTTTTACCACAGGATAAAAAATCTAAAGGTAAAAAAAGGGCTAATAATCGTTTTCGTTCCTTTCGTTTCAACAAAGAACAAAAGCCTGATCCTTCATCCTCAGGAGCAGTTTCAGTTTGGAGACCATCTCCAGTCTGGAATAAATCCAAGCCAGCTAGAAAGGCAAAGCCTGCTTCTAAGTCCACATGAAGGTGCGGCCCTCATTCCAGCTCAGCTGGTAGGGGGCAGGTTACGTTTTTTCAAGGAAATTTGGATCAATTCTGTTCACAATCTTTGGATTCAGAGCATTGTTTCAGAAGGGTACAGAATTGGTTTCAAGTTGAGACCTCCTGCAAAGAGATTTTTTCTTTCCCGTGTCCCAGTAAATCCAGTAAAAGCTCAAGCATTTCTGAAATGTGTTTCAGATCTAGAGTTGACTGGAGTAATTATGCCAGTTCCAGTTCCGGAACAGGGGATGGGGTTTTATTCAAATCTCTTCATTGTACCAAAGAAGGAGAATTCTTTCAGACCAGTTCTGGATCTAAAAATATTGAATCGTTATGTAAGGATACCAACCTTCAAGATGGTAACTGTAAGGACTATCTTACCTTTTGTTCAGCAAGGGAATTATATGTCCACAATAGATTTACAGGATGCATATCTGCATATTCCGATTCATCCAGATCATTATCAGTTCCTGAGATTCTCGTTTCTGGACAAGCATTACCAATTTGTGGCTCTGCCGTTTGGCCTAGCTACAGCTCCAAGAATTTTTACAAAGGTTCTCGGTGCCCTGCTGTCTGTAATCAGAGAACAGGGTATTGTGGTATTTCCTTATTTGGACGATATCTTTGTACTTGCTCAGTCTTTACATTTAGCAGAATCTCATACGAATCGACTTGTGTTGTTTCTTCAAGATCATGGTTGGAGGATCAATTTACCAAAAAGTTCTTTGATTCCTCAGACAAGGGTAACCTTTCTGGGTTTCCAGATGGATTCAGTGTCCATGACTCTGTCTTTAACAGACAAGAGACGTCTAAAGTTGATTACAGCTTGTCGAAACCTTCAGTCTCAATCATTCCCTTCGGTAGCCTTATGCATGGAAATTCTAGGTCTTATGACTGCTGCATCGGACGCGATCCCCTTTGCTCGTTTTCACATGCGACCTCTTCAGCTCTGTATGCTGAAGCAATGGTGCAAGGATTACACGAAGATATCTCAATTAATATATTTAAAACCGATTGTTCGACACTCTCTAACATGGTGGACAGATCACCATCGTTTAATTCAGGGGGCTTCTTTTGTGCTTCCGACCTGGACTGTAATTTCAACAGATGCAAGTCTCACAGGTTGGGGAGCTGTGTGGGGATCTCTGACGGCACAAGGAGTTTGGGAATCTCAGGAGGTGAGATTACCGATCAATATTTTGGAACTCCGTGCAATTTTCAGAGCTCTTCAGTTTTGGCCTCTTCTGAAGAGAGAATCGTTCATTTGTTTTCAGACAGACAATGTCACAACTGTGGCATACATCAATCATCAAGGAGGGACTCACAGTCCTCTGGCTATGAAAGAAGTATCTCGAATTTTGGTTTGGGCGGAATCCAGCTCCTGTCTAATCTCTGCGGTTCATATCCCAGGTGTAGACAATTGGGAAGCGGATTATCTCAGTCGCCAAACGTTGCATCCGGGCGAATGGTCTCTTCACCCAGAGGTATTTCTTCAGATTGTTTAAATGTGGGAATTTCCAGAAATAGATCTGATGGCGTCCCATCTAAACAAGAAACTTCCCAGGTATCTGTGCAGATCCCGGGATCCTCAGGCGGAGGCAGTGGATGCATTATCACTTCCTTGGAAGTATCATCCTGCCTATATCTTTCCGCCTCTAGTTCTTCTTCCAAGAGTAATCTCCAAGATTCTGAAGGAATGCTCGTTTGTTCTGCTGGTAGCTCCGGCATGGCCTCACAGGTTTTGGTATGCGGATCTTGTCCGGATGGCCTCTTGCCAACCGTGGACTCTTCCGTTAAGACCAGACCTTCTGTCACAAGGTCCTTTTTTCCATCAGGATCTGAAATCCTTAAATTTAAAGGTATGGAGATTGAACGCTTGATTCTTGGTCAAAGAGGTTTCTCTGACTCTGTGATTAATACTATGTTACAGGCTCGTAAATCTGTATCTCGAGAGATATATTATAGAGTCTGGAAGACTTATATTTCTTGGTGTCTTTCTCATCATTTTTCCTGGCATTCTTTTAGAATACCGAGAATTTTACAGTTTCTTCAGGATGGTTTAGATAAGGGTTTGTGCGCAAGTTCTTTGAAAGGACAAATCTCTGCTCTTTCTGTTCTTTTTCACAGAAAGATTGCTATTCTTCCTGATATTCATTGTTTTGTACAAGCTTTGGTTCGTATAAAAACTGTCATTAAGTCAATTTCTCCTCCTTGGAGTTTGAATTTGGTTCTGGGAGCTCTTCAAGCTCCTCCGTTTGAACCTATGCATTCATTGGACATTAAATTACTTTCTTGGAAAGTTTTGTTCCTTTTGGCCATCTCTTCTGCCAGAAGAGTTTCTGAATTATCTGCTCTTTCTTGTGAGTCTCCTTTTCTGATTTTTCATCAGGATAAGGCGGTGTTGCGAACTTCTTTTGAATTTTTACCTAAAGTTGTGAATTCCAACAACATTAGTAGAGAAATTGTGGTTCCTTCATTATGTCCTAATCCTAAGAATTCTAAGGAGAAATCGTTGCATTCTTTGGATGTTGTTAGAGCTTTGAAATATTATGTTGAAGCTACGAAATCTTTTCGTAAGACTTCTAGTCTATTTGTTATCTTTTCCGGTTCTAGAAAAGGCCAGAAAGCTTCTGCCATTTCTTTGGCATCTTGGTTGAAATCTTTAATTCATCTTGCCTATGTTGAGTCGGGTAAAACTCCGCCTCAGAGAATTACAGCTCATTCTACTAGGTCAGTTTCTACTTCCTGGGCGTTTAGGAATGAAGCTTCGGTTGACCAGATCTGCAAAGCAGCAACTTGGTCCTCTTTGCATACTTTTACTAAATTCTACCATTTTGATGTATTTTCTTCTTCTGAAGCAGTTTTTGGTAGAAAAGTACTTCAGGCAGCGGTTTCAGTTTGAATCTTCTGCTTATGTTTTTCGTTAAACTTTATTTTGGGTGTGGATTATTTTCAGCAGGAATTGGCTGTCTTTATTTTATCCCTCCCTCTCTAGTGACTCTTGTGTGGAAAGATCCACATCTTGGGTAGTCATTATCCCATACGTCACTAGCTCATGGACTCTTGCTAATTACATGAAAGAAAACATAATTTATGTAAGAACTTACCTGATAAATTCATTTCTTTCATATTAGCAAGAGTCCATGAGGCCCGCCCTTTTTTTGTGGTGGTTATGATTTTGTATAAAGCACAATTATTCCAATTCCTTATTTTATATGCTTTCGCACTTTTTTATCACCCCACTTCTTGGCTATTCGTTAAACTGAATTGTGGGTGTGGTGAGGGGTGTATTTATAGGCATTTTGAGGTTTGGGAAACTTTGCCCCTCCTGGTAGGAATGTATATCCCATACGTCACTAGCTCATGGACTCTTGCTAATATGAAAGAAATGAATTTATCAGGTAAGTTCTTACATAAATTATGTTTTTATTCGATATTTTAATTTGAGTTTGGGTGGTCTATTTAGTAGCCATATTGTTGGGTCTAGTGGTAGTTGAGTCTCCAATATGCATTCTATTTCCCCGACGATACTTCTCCAGAAATTCTGGATTACGGTGCACCACCACCACATATGGACAAGGTTACCATGTCCGTGTCCACATCTCCAACAACGCTTGGCACAATAATGTTTTTTTATAATAGTAATCCCTTAGTATATTGAGGTCTCCAGTTGAAAATATCAGTTTACTAATTTACATATTTTTTTCTTTTACTCTGCAGTTTGCAAGTCTCTTACGCTCTCAAATTGGAAGGAAGAACCTGTCCAAGCAAACCATGGTAGAAGAGAATTTCCTGATTTAAAAGAAATGCTGCAATGAATCACTGTTTTCACTACAATAGACAGAATACTACTATGTGCTGTTCAGTGTTCAATGAGCACATGCACAGCTCATGCGCAGCTTTCCTATATATTGTGAGACTATATAAAAAAAAATTATCCGGCTCTGAATAAATGCAGATGTTTCTTTTGCATAGAATTATACTTTAAACCCAGCTTTTAAATTAATTTAGACTGTTAATATACTTGATGGTTATTTTTTTAATATTACAAAATGAACTGTAATATCATTAAACTGATATGTGAGAAGCACTTTTATATACAATGTGTGAATGTTTGTGTATATTTACCTGTATGTATGTATGTATGTGTGTGTGTATGTATATATATATATATATATATATATATATATATATATAATAAATGTACGTGTGTGTGTATACAGTATATATTTCAATATTTCAAAATATGTCATTTTTTATATTTTTATCTGTTTTGATAATAAAAAGGGTTTTTTTCAGTTATATGTATGTGTCAGGAATACCTTATTAAGGGTGAATTAAATACATTTATCATAGTATCTTTATTCAAATAATCTACAATAATAAGTATATGTTTCAACACAAATGGAAAAATAGATATGATTTATTTATTTTAAATGATCAGGTTCACAAATATGTTTAAAGGGACATGACACACAACATTTTTCTTTCATGATTTAAATATAGTGTAAAGATAAAAAAAAACTTTCCAATTTACTTTTATCAAATTTTCTTTGTTCTCTTTGTTTTCTTTGGTAAAAAGAATACCTGGGTAGGTAGCGTGCACTGGCAGCAGTTTCACAATAATGCTTTTCACCATCTCATGCACTTTTTAGCACTAGACTGCATCACAATATATAACGTTATATTTTTTGCAACACTGCTACCATTTACCACCACATTATTTCTATACAGAATAAAGGTTCTGCAGTATTAGCCCTGACTTTATTATTATTATTATGTGTTGATGTCAAAAAGGCTTTGAAATGATGAGCTAGGATCATCTTTTCTCTTGTAAGGTGTATCCAGTCCACGGATTCATCCATTACTTGTGGGATATTCTCTTCCCAACAGGAAACTGCAAGAGGATCAACCAAAGCAGAGCTGTCTATATAGCTCCTCCCCTAACTGCCACCTCCAGTCATTCTCTTGCAGCTCTCGACAAGAAAGGAAGTATCAAGAGAGATGTGGTGAATTAGTGTAGTTTATCTTCAATCAAAAGTTTGTTATTTTTAAACGGTACCGGCGTTGTACTGTTTCTACCTCAGGCAGAAATTAGAAGAAGAGTTTTGCCTGAGGTTTTTGATGAGCTTAGCAGGTTGTAACTAAGGTCCACTGCTGTTCTCACACATAACTGGAGAGTATGGGAAAACTTCAGCTGGGAGAACGGCCTGCAGATTTAACTGCTCTGAGGTATGTGCAGTATATTTTTTTTCTAGAGAGATAAGGTCTAGAAAATGCTGACAGTACCTGATATATTTAAGGTAAGCCTGATTGCAGTGATTTAATAAACGACTGGCATCATGCTTGCAGTAAAGGGTAATATTCATGTTACTTGCTCTTATGGCTTAGTATGTAAAACGTTTGCATGATATATAAAGAACGTTTTTTACTGAGGGTGATAAATCTTTATTTGGGGCCTAGTTTCCACATGGCTGACTAGATTTCTCCTTGGAGTAGTTTTTTATGGCCCTTTCACTTTGAGTGCATGGTGGGAGGGGCCTATTTTCGCGCTCTAATTGCGCAATAGTTTTTACATTGTGAGACATCCAGCTTCCCTGAAGGAGTCCCCTGTCATATTGGACCTCTGTAAGGGGTTTTTGTGCCTACAAAAGTCGTTTTATGGGAAGGTAGGAGCCACAGTAGAGCTGTGGCAATTTGCCTGTGACTGTTATAACGGTTTAGCAATGCTATTTTAGTCTATTATACACACTGTAAAAATTTCGTAGAGTTAACTGCTTTTTTTCACTGTTTTGCAGTTTTTGTGTTTGGTTTTTCCCCTTAAAGGCACAGTACCGTTTTTTATATTCTGCTTTTTCACATTAATTAAAGTGTTTTCCAAGCTTGCTGGTCTCATTGCTAGTCTGTTAAACATGTCTGACATAGAGGAAACTCCTTGTTCATTATGTTTAGAAGCCATTGTGGAACCCCCTCTTAGAATGTGTACCAAATGCACTGATCTTACTATAAGTTATAAAGACCATATTCTGGCTTTAAAAGATTTATCACCAGAGGAAATTGACAAGGGGGAAGTTATGCCGACTAACTCTCCCCACGTGTCAGTGCCTATAACTCCCGCACAAGGGACGCAAAGTACATCTAGCGCGCCCATTGTGTATACTTTACAAGACATGGCAGCAGTTATGAATCATACCCTTACAGAGGTATTGTCCAAACTGCCAGGGTTACAAGGAAAGTGAGACAGCTCTGGGGATAGAACAAATACAGAGCTCTCTGACGCTTTAGTAGCTATGTCTGATATACCCTCACAATGTGCAGAAGCCGAAGAAGGAGAGCTTCTATATGTGGGTGATTTTTCTGACTCAGGGAAGACACTTCAACCTGATTCTGATATGTCTACATTTAAATTTAAGCTTGAACATCTCCGCATGTTGCTCAGGGAGGTTTTAGCAACTCTGGATGACTGTGACGCCATTGTAGTCCCAGAGAAATTGTGTAAATTGGATAAATACTATGCAGTGCCTGTTTACACTGATGTTTTTCCAATACCTAAGAGGTTTTCAGAAATTATTACTAAGGAATGGGATAGACCAGGTGTACCGTTCTCTCCCCCTCCTGTTTTTAAAAAGATGTTTCCTATAGATGCCGCTACACGGGACTTGTGGCAAACGGCCCCTAAGGTGGAGGGAGCAGTCTCTACCCTAGCGAAGCGTACAACTATCCCTGTCGAGGACAGTTGTGCTTTTCTAGATCCAATGGACAAAAAATTAGAGGGTTACCTTAAGAAAATTTTTATTCAACAAGGTTTTATTCTCCAGCCCCTTGCATGCATTGCCCCTGTCACTGCTGCTGCGGCCTTCTGGTTTGAGTCTCTAGAAGAGGCTCTACAGGTAGAAACCCCATTGGATGATATCCTTGACAAGCTTAAAGCTCTTAAGCTAGCCAATTCATTTGTTTCTGACGCCGTCGTTCATTTAACCAAGCTAATGGCTAAAAACTCAGGTTTTGCTATTCAGGCGCGTAGGGCGCTATGGCTTAAATCCTGGTCAGCTGACGTTACTTCAAAGTCTAAGTTTCTCAATATTCCCTTCAAGGGGCAGACCCTATTCGGGCCTGGACTGAAGGAGATAATTTCTGATATTACTGGAGGAAAAGGTCACGCCCTTCCTCAGGATAGGTCCAACAAATTAAGGACCAAACAGACTAATTTTCGTTCCTTTCGAAATTTCAAGAGTGGCGCAGCTTCAACTTCCTCTAATACAAAACAAGAGGGAAATTTTGCCCAGTCCAAGCCGGTCTGGAGACCTAACCAGGCTTGGAACAAAGGAAAGCAGGCCAAAAAACCTGCTGCTTCCTCTAAGACAGCATGAAAGATCAGCCCCCGATCCGGAAACGGATCTAGTAGGGGGCAGACTTTCTCTCTTCGCCCAGGCTTGGGCAAGAGATGTCCAGGATCCCTGGGCGTTGGAAATTGTGTCCCAGGGATATCTTCTGGACTTCAAAGCTTCTTCCCCAAAAGGGAGATTTCATCTTTCACAATTATCTGCAAACCAGATAAAAAGAGAGGCATTCTTACATTGTGTTCAAGACCTCCTAGTTATGGGATTTATCCACCCAGTTCCAAAGGAGGAACAGGGGCAAGGCTTCTATTCAAATCTGTTTGTAGTTCCCAAGAAAGAGGGAACTTTCAGACCAATCTTAGATCTCAAGATCCTAAACAAATTTCTCAGGGTCCCATCCTTCAAGATGGAGACTATTTGAACCATCCTACCTATGATCCAGGAGGGTCAATATATGACTACCGTGGACTTAAAGGATGCTTATCTTCACATTCCGATACACAGAGATCATCATCGGTTTCTCAGGTTCGCCTTCCTAGACGGGCATTACCAGTTTGTGGCTCTTCCCTTTGGGTTAGCTACGGCACTCTTAGCGGTCCTAAGGCCGCTGGGTATAGCAGTAGCCCCTTACCTAGATGACATTCTGATACAGGCGTCGAATTTCCAAATCGCCAGGTCCCATACGGACATTGTGCTGGCATTCCTGAGGTCTCATGGGTGGAAAGTGAACGAAGAAAAGAGTTCTCTATCCCCTCTCACAAGAGTTTCTTTCCTAGGAACTCTGATAGATTCTGTAGAAATGAAGATTTACCTGACAGAGGCCAGGTTGTCAAAACTTCTAAATTCCTGCCGTGTTCTTTATTCTACTTCTCGCCCTTCAGTGGCTCAGTGTATGGAAGTAATCGGCTTAATGGTAGCGGTAATGGACATAGTGCCGTTTGCCTGCCTACATCTCAGACCGCTGCAACTCTGCATGCTCAGTCAGTGGAATGGGGATTACACAGATTTGTCCCCTCTACTAAATCTGGATCAAGAGACCAGAGATTCTCTTTTCTGGTGGCTATCTTGGGTCCATCTGTCCAAGGGTATGACCTTCCGCAGGCCAGATTGGACAATAGTAACGACAGATGCCAGCCTTCTGGGCTGGGGTGCAGTCTGGAACTCCCTGAAGGCTCAGGGCTCGTGGACTCAGGAGGAAGCACTCCTTCCGATAAACATTCTGGAACTAAGAGCGATATTCAATGCTCTTCAGGCTTGGCCTCAGCTTGCTGCGGTCAGGTTCATCAGATTTCAGTCGGACAGTATCACGACTGTAGCCTACATCAACCATCAAGGGGGAACAAGGAGTTCCCTAGCAATGTTGGAGGTTTCAAAAATAATCCTATGGGCAGAGGTTCACTCTTGCCATCTATCAGCTATCCATATCCCAGGAGTAGAGGACTGGGAGGCGGATTTTCGACAGACTTTTCATCCGGGGGAGTGGGAACTCCATCCGGAGGTGTTTGCACAGTTGATTCAACTTTGGGGCAAACCAGAACTGGATCTCATGGCGTCTCGTCAGAACGCCAAGCTTCCTTGTTATGGATCCAGGTCCAGGGATCCCAAGGCAGCGCTGATCGATGCTCTAGCAGCGCCTTGGTCCTTCATCCTGGCTGATGTGTTTCCACCGTTTCCTCTGCTCCCTTGCCAAGATCAAGCAGGAGAGAGCTTCGGTGATTTTGATAGCACAGGACTTGGTATGCAGATCTGGTGGACATGTCATCCCTTCCACCATGGACTCTGCAGCTGAGGCAGGACCTTCTACATCAGGGTCCTTTCAACCATCCAAATCTAATTTCTCTGCGTCTGACTGCTTGGAGATTAAACGCTTGATTTTATCAAAACGTGGTTTCTCTGAGTCGGTCATTGATACCTTAATTCAGGCTCGAAAGCCTGTCACCAGGAAAATCTATCATAAGATATGGTGTAAATATCTTCATTGGTGTGAATCCAAGGGTTACTCATGGAGTAAAGTCAGGATTCCCAGGATATTATCTTTTCTCCAAGAAGGATTGGAGAAGGGATTGTCAGCTAGTTCCTTAATGGGACAGATTTCTGCTCTGTCTATTCTTTTGCACAAGCGTCTGGCGGATGTTCCAGACGTTCAGGCGTTTTGTCAGGCTTTAGTTAGAATCAAGCCTGTGTTTAAACCTGTTGCTCCGCCATGGAATTTAAATTTAGTTCTTAAAGTTCTTCAAGGGGTTCCGTTTGAACCTCTGCATTCCATAGATATCAAGCTTTTATCTTGGAAAGTTCTGTTTTTGGTAGCTATCTCTTCGGCTAGAAGAGTTTCAGAGTTATCTGCCTTACAGTGCGATTCCCCTTATCTGATCTTCCATGCAGATAAGGTAGTTTTGCGTACCAAACCTGGGTTTCTTCCTAAGGTGGTGTCTAATAAGAATATCAATCAGGAGATTGTTGTTCCGTCACTGTGTCCTAATCCTTCTTCAAAGAAGGAACGTCTATTACATAATCTTGACGTGGTTCATGCTTTAAAGTTTTATTTACAAGCTACTAAGGATTTTCGTCAAACATCTGCTTTGTTTGTTGTCTACTCTGGACAGAGAAGAGGCTTCAGCAACTTCTCTTTCTTTTTGGTTAAGAAGTATAATCCGCTTAGCTTATGAGACTGCTGGCCAGCAGCCTCCTGAAAGAATTACAGCTCATTCCACTAGAGCGGTGGCTTCCACATGGGCTTTTAAAAATGAGGCTTCTGTTGAACAGATTTGTAAGGCGGCGACTTGGTCTTCGCTTCATACTTTTTCTAAATTCTACAAATTTGATACTTTTGCTTCTTCGGAGGCTATTTTTGGGAGAAAGGTCTTACAGGCAGTGGTGCCTTCCGTTTAAGCGCCTGCCTTGTCCCTCCCTTCATCCGTGTCCTATAGCTTTGGTATTGGTATCCCACAAGTAATGGATGAATCCGTGGACTGGATACACCTTACAAGAGAAAACAAAATTTATGCTTACCTGATAAATTTATTTCTCTTGTGGTGTATCCAGTCCACGGCCCACCCTGTCATTTTAAGGCAGGTGTTTTTTATTTTTAAACTACAGTAACCACTGCACCCTATAGTTTCTCCTTTCTCTTGTTTGTCTTCGGTCGAATGACTGGAGGTGGCAGTTAGGGGAGGAGCTATATAGACAGCTCTGCTGTGGGTGATCCTCTTGCGGCTTCCTGTTGGGAAGGAGAATATCCCACAAGTAATGGATGAATCCGTGGACTGGATACACCACAAGAGAAATAAATTTATCAGGTAAGCATAAATTTTGTTTTTATAGCTTAAAGGGACATGAAACCCACATTTTTTCTTTCATGATTCAGATAGAGAATACAATTTTAAACAACTTTCCAATTTACTTCTATTATATAATTTGCTTTGTCCTCGTGATATTATTTTTTTAATAGGATACCTAGGTAGGCTCAGGTGCTACTGATTGGTGGCAGCACATATATGCCTCATCTTATTGGCTCATCCAATGTGTTAACTAGTTCCCAGTAATGCATTGCTGCTTCTTCAACAAAGGATAACAAGATAATGAAGCAAATTAGATAATAGAAGTAAACTGGAAAGTTGTTTAGAATTGTATTCTCTATCTGAATCATGAAAATATTGGGTTTTGTGTCCCTTTAAATACTTTACAAGGTAATTTTTTCTTTCCATAAGGCAGGGAGAGTCCACGACTTCATTCCTTACTGTTGGGCAATACAACACCTGGCCACCAGGAGGAGACAAAAACACCCCAGTCAAAGACTTAAATATCTCTCCCACTTCCCCTATCCCCCCAGTCATTCTTTGCCTTTCTTCACTAGAGGAGGATGGCAGAGAAGTGTCAGAAGTTTCGGAAAGTTCTTAATGAATATGTTCCCTTCAAGAGAGGACTGGAGTTTTAAGTAATCATATAAACCTCTCAGTGAGAGTATTGATGAAAGTCTGGAGATGCAGGGAAAGTTTTTCTACAAAGCCATCCATACTGTCTAAAAACTCCTGAGCAATCAGTGTTAACGAGTTACAATGCTTGTTTTTCCACACTCAGGTCCCTGTCAGAGCATCACTACAAGCTGTCGCACTTGAGAGGCTGTATCTGTTCCACAGCACGGGTCCTGGGGGGTAAGTCTGTGTTATTTCATATAGAAAGGACGCCTTATATAGGGTCACAGTGTGACTCCTCTATACCTCAGTAGGATCAAGGGTTAATATCTTCTCAGTGGGAGTTTATTGGGAACAGTTTGGGGAGTTTATATACTGCTTTAGCATTTGTGAAGAACGTTTTCAGGGCTCGTTTAGACTGTACTTTTGGCTGGAACAGGCAGGTTTCACTTTTGTGAGTTACGCAGCTCCTAATAGCTTTGCACACTTTTTCATAGCAGGGGAGGTCCTGCTTGTGTACCATATGACCGGCTGCGGCTTCATTCACTTCCTTATGATCCTGCTGCATACAGCACTCCTGAGGAGCGTTCTTAACAACTTGTCTGAATCTAGGAGGTGATGAGTGCACCAGCCATTGGTTTTGTAAAGGTGCCTTTCTATATTTAAAACGTTCATTTTTGTATAGTTTTTCTCATTCTACTGTGGGATTACATACCTACTATGGAGGACTCTGATAATATGTTAGAAGGTTCCATTCCTCTGTAGCGCTTAATAATACCTGCTTATATTGTGAGGAGGCCGTGGTTTGCCCGCCTGCTCAATTTTGTTCCAATTGCCTGGGTACTGTTTTAAAGTTTAAGAAGGGAGGTAAATCTGCTATTAACCCTAGCCCTGTTAGTCCCTGTAAGCCATCAACCTCTCAGGGTTCTGTGAACCGAGAGATTACTACCCTCTACCCTAACAGCTTCACATGCAGTTCCTCATGGCACAGCTATTTTTCTATCTGGAAGGGACCTTTTTCCTGCGGACTTTACATCGCAATTACAACCGCGGTGTCCGCGACCCCGAGTGCCCTACCTATCTCTGGGAAACGTAAGAGAAAGGTTAAACACAGTTCTCTTGTTTTATTTTCATCTAATTTCCAATTGGATCTAGCTTGTATGCTCCAGCTATCAGAGGAAGAGTTAACCATTGTGGCGTCAGAGGGTGAACTTTCGGAGTCGGAGACTTCTATTACTAAATCTCCTCCGGTGGAGGAACCCTACTTTTAGATTTAAAATTGAACATCTGCATTTTTTACTGAAGGAGTTCCTGTCTACGCTAGAAGTTCTAGAGGCTAAGCTAGATGAGGAACCTAAGATCCCTACGTTAGATAGGGTCCCACAAACTTTTCCGGTCCCAGTTCGTATGGCGAACATTATTAGTAGATAATAGTAGTAGATGGCGCTGGTCTATTGAATGATTTTCTCTAGTAAATGAAGAGAAAAAAGGCTTGATGCATATATTGAAGCCAATTAATATGGGTGCGGTATACTCACTCCATAAGATGAATCTTTACAGCTGAAAGGGAACGTAGCGTCAGATGGCAAGAGTCCACAGGTTCCTGGAGTCAAATACTGAATTTTCAGGTTTATCCAAAAGTGGACTATAAATGAATAGAGACCCAAATGACAAAAGTATCCAGTGTATAATTGAAAAAATGTAGTAACTCCATAAATAAGGAGATTCCAGCTCAGCACAGCAAAACAAGATCTTGACAATCTTTCAACAAAGGATAAAAGGTTTTATTTGCTCAACTTGTGTCAACGTATTACACGTCTTTATCAAGAGCATACATTAAAACAGGTAAGTAAAACCAAGTGCTGAGCTGGAATCTCCGAGTTGAAAGAAATTATTTCGGATATCACTGGGGGAAAGGGCCATGCCCTCCCGCAAGATAGACCGCTTAAGGCCAAAAACAAGGCTAATTTTCGCTCCTTTCGCAACTTCAGGAGCGGCCCTGCTTCAACCTCTGCAAACGCAAAGCAAGAGGGTAACGCTTCACAGCCCAAAACAACCTGGAAACCCTTTCAGGGCTGGAACAAAGGTAAACAGGCCAAGAAGCCTGCGGCTGCTACTAAGACAGCATGAAGGGGTGGCCCCCGATCCGGGACCGGATCTGGTAGGGGGCAGACTCTCTCTCTTTGCTCAGGCTTGGGCAAGAGATGTCCCAGATCCCTGGGCATTAGAAATCGTTGCTCAGGGATATCTTCTAGAATTCAAGGACTCTCCTCCAAGGGGAAGGTTCCACATTTCTCGTTTGTCTTCAGACCAGACAAAGAAACAGGCGTTCTTACGCTGTGTAGAAGACCTACTAAAGATGGGAGTGATATATCCAGTTCCAATTGCAGAACAAGAACTGGGTTTTTACTCAAACCTGTTTGTAGTTCCCAAAAAAGAAGGAACTTTCAGGCCAATCCTGGATCTAAAAATTCTAAACAAATTCCTCAGAGTTCCATCATTCAAAATGGAAACCATTCGGACAATTTTGCTGATGATCCAGGAAGGTCAATATATGACTACCGTGGATCTAAAGGATGCGTACCTACATATTCCTATCCACAAAGATCACCATCAGTTCCTAAGGTTCGCCTTTCTGGACAAGCATTACCAGTTCGTGGCCCTTTCTTTTTTACAAAGGTGCTAGGGTCCCTCCTGGCGGTACTAAGACCGCGGGGCATTGCAATAGCACCTTACCTAGACGACATCTTAATACAGGCGTCGTCTTTTCACAGAGCCAAGGCTCATATGGACATTGTTCTGGCCTTTCTAAGGTCTCACGGGTGGAAGGTGAACGTAGAAAAAAGTTCTCTGTCCCCGCTCACAAGGGTTCCCTTCCTGGGAACACTAATAGACTCAGTAGAAATGAAAATATTTCTGACGGAGGTCAGGAAGTTAAAGCTTTTAACTACTTGCCGAGTTCTTCATTCCATTCCTCGGCCTTCTGTAGCTCAGTGCATGGAGGTAATCGGATTAATGGTTGCGGCAATGGACGTGGTCCCTTTTGCCCGAATTCATCTCAGACCACTGCAACTGTGCATGCTCAAACAGTGGAATGGGGATTATGCAGATTTGTCTCCTCAAATCCAACTGGACCAGAAAACCAGAGATTCTCTTCTCTGGTGGTTGTCTCAGGATCACCTGTCTTAGGGAATGTGCTTCCGCAGACCGGAGTGGATCATTGTAACGACCGACGCAAGTCTGTTAGGCTGGGGCGCGGTCTAGGGCTCCCTGAAAGCTCAGGGCCTATGGTCTCGGGAAGAGTCTCTTCTCCCGATAAACATTTTGGAACTGAGAGCGATATTCAACACACTCCAGGCATGGCCTCAACTAGCGGCGGCCAAATTCATCAGATTTCAGTCGGACAACGTCACGACTGTAGCGTACATCAATCATCAGGGAGGAACAAAGAGCTCCCTAGGGATGAAGGAAGTAACCAAGATCATCAAATGGGCGGAGGATCACTCCTGCCACCTATCTGCAATTCACATCCCAGGAGTAGACAACTGGGAGGCGGATTTTCTAAGTCGTCAGACTTTTCACCCGGGGGAGTGGGAACTCCACCCGGAGGTTTTTGCTCAGCTGACCCAGCTATGGGGCATTCCAGAATTGGATCTGATGGCGTCCCGTCAGAACACCAAACTTCCTCTTTACGGATCCAGGTCCAGGGACCCCAAGGCGGCACTGATAGATGCTCTAGTAGCGCCTTGGTCCTTCAATCTGGCTTATGTCTTTCCACCGTTTCCCCTTCTCCCTCGGCTGGTAGCCAGAATCAAACAGGAGAAGGCTTTGGTAATTCTGATAGCGCCTGCGTGGCCACGCAGGACTTGGTATGCAGACCTAGTGGACATGTGATCTGTTCCACCTTGGACACTGCCATCGAGGCAGGATCTTCTAATTCAGGGTCCATTCAAGCATCCAAATCTAGTTTCTCTGCAACTGACTGCTTGGAGATTGAACGCTTAATTCTATCTAAGCGTTGGTTTTCTGAATCGGTTATAGATACTCTGATCCAGGCTAGAAAGCCTGTCACCAGGAAGATTTGCCATAAGATATGGCGGAAATATCTTTGTTGGTGTGAATCCAAGGGTTACTCATGGAGTAAGATTAGGATTCCCAGGATATTGTCTTTTCTCCAAGAAGGATTGGAGAAAGGTTTGTCAGCTAGTTCCTTAAAGGGACAGATATCTGCTCTGTCTATCCTGTTACACAAGCGTCTGGCAGAAGTACCTGACGTTCAAGCGTTTGCACAGGCTTTAGTCAGAATTAAGCCTGTCTATAAACCTGTGGCTCCTCCATGGAGTCTTAATTTAGTTCTTTCAGTTCTTCAAGGGGTTCCGTTTGAACCTTTACATTCCATAGATATTAAGTTATTATCTTGGAAGGTTTTGTTTTTGGTAGCTATTTCTTCTGCTCAAAGAATTTCAGAATTGTCTGCTTTACAGTGTAATTCACCCTATCTGGTGTTCCATGCAGATAAGGTTGTTTTGCGTACCAAACCTGGTTTTCTTCCGAAAGTTGTTTCTAATAAGAATATTAACCAGGAAATCATTGTTCCTTCTCTGTGTCCTAATCTAGTTTCTAAGAAGGAATGACTATTACACAATCTTGATGTGGTTCGTGCTTTAAAATTCTATTTAAAAGCAACTAAAGATTTCAGACAAACATCATCCTTGTTTGTTGTCTATTCTGGTAAGAGGAGAGGTCAGAAAGCGACTGCTACCTCTCTTTCCTTCTGGCTGAAAAGCATCATCCGATTGGCTTATGAGACTGCTGGACAGCAGCCTCCTGAACGAATTACAGCTCATTCCACCAGAGCCGTGGCTTCCACATGGGCTTTCAAGAATGAGGCTTCTGTTGAACAGATTTGTAAGGCAGCGACTTGGTCTTCACTGCATACTTTTGCCAAATTTTACAAATTCGATACTTTTGCTTCTTCGGAGGCTATTTTTGGGAGAAAGGTTTTGCAAGCAGTGGTGCCTTCCGTTTAGGTTACCTGACTTGTTCCCTCCCTTCATCCGTGTCCTAAAACTTTGGTATTGGTATCCCAGAAGTAAGGATGAATCCGTGGACTGGATACACCTTGTAAGAGAAAACAGAATTTATGCTTACCTGATAAATTACTTTCTCTTACGGTGTATCCAGTCCACGGCCCGCCCTGGCATTTGTCAGGATAAAAAAAAAAATTTGTTTAAAACTACAGTCACCACTGCACCCTATGGTTTCTCCTTTTTCTCCTAACCGTCGGTCGAATGACTGGGGGGGCGGAGCCTGAGGGGGAGCTATATGGACAGCTCTGCTGTGTGCTCTCTTTGCCACTTCCTGTAGGGAATGAGAATATCCCACAAGTAAGGATGAATCCGTGGACTGGATACACCGTAAGAGAAAGTAATTTATCAGGTAAGCATAAATTCTGTTTTTTCTCTTCACTTACTAGAGAAAATCATTCAATAGACCAGCGCCATCTACTACTATTATCTATCTATACACAGTCACAAGGGAGAGACTGCAAGAAGGCTGCGGTCTGACCTAAAGGAGAGTATCAGTTCTTAGTTCATTTGTACAGAATATTGTGTGTTTTTTTTCCATCTTGCACCTCTGTATATTGTTTTCCTTTTTGAACATTATTAGCAACGTATAGGAAAGAATTGGAACATCATTTTCTCCCTCGGCTACTTTAAAAAAATTGTTCCCAGTCCCTGACTCTCAATTAGAGCTGTGGGGCTCCATCCCTAAGGTGGATGGCACCATTTCGATGCTAGCTAAGTGTACTACTATCCCTCTTGAGATTAGCTCTTCCTTTAGAGAACCTAATGATAAGAAGTTGGAAACTTTCCTAAGGAGAATGTTTCCAACACGCAGGATTTTTATTTCAACCAGTGGCCGGGGCCGCCACCTACTGGTGCAACTCCCTGTCGGAACTTATCAAGGTGGAATCTCCCCTTGAGGATATTCAGGAGAGAATTAAAGCTTTAAGAGTAGCTAATTCTTTCATCTGTGATTATTCGCTGAATGCATCAGGTTTTGTCTCTGGTTTAAGTCTTGGTCTGCGGATATGACTTCTAAATCCAGACTCCTTTCTCTAACTTTCGAGGGGAAGATTTTATTTGGACCAGGTCTGGACTCCATCATCTCTATGGTTACTGGAGGGAAAGGTGCCTTCCTACCTCAGGATAAGAACAGACCTAAGGGATGGCAGTCCTCTAATTTTAGCTCCTTTTCGTTCGGACAAATCCCAACGATCCCAATCTTCATCCGAACCCGGGCAGCCCAAGAGCACTTAAAAGCCTGATCAGTCCTGGAACAAGACCAAGCAGACAAAGAAGCCCGCTGATAACAAATCGACATGAAGGGGCGGCCCCCGATCCAGGATCGAATCAAGTAGGGGGCAGATTGTCGCTTTTCTCAGATGATTGGGTTCAGGATCCTTGTGTTCTGGAGGTCGTATCTCAGGGATACCGGATAGGATTCAAATCTCATCCACCCAGGGGCAGATTCCTACTCTCCAGACTGTCTACAAGACCAGAGAAGAGGACAGCCTTTTTAAATTGCATAAGGGATCTATCCTCCTTAGGAGTAATGGTCCTGGTACCTGCATCAGAAAGAGGTCTAGGTTCTATTCAAACCTCTTTGTGGTTCCCAAAAAGGAGGGAACTTTTCTTCCAATTCTGGACTTGAAGTGCCTAAACAAATTTCTAAGTGTCCCCTCCTTCAAGATGGAGACTATAAGATCAATTCTTCCCCTGGTTCAGGAAGGACAGTTTATGTCTATCATAGATCTGAAGAATGCATACCTTCATGTTCCATTCCACAGGGAACATTTCCAGTTCCTGAGATTTGCCTTTCTGGATAAGCACTTCCAGTTCATAGCACTTTGGTTTGGCTTAGCTACTGCTCCAAGGATATTTATGAAGGTACTGGGGGCTCTTCTAGCAGTCGCCAAAACCCGAGGTATAGCAGTAGCTCCTTACCTATTTTTCCGACAACTTTCAAAGTTATGTCTATTTCCACTCCCCCTGTATCATGTGACAGCCATAAGCCAAAAACAAATGCAAATTTGTATATTCTGTGCATTCTTGCACATGCTTAGTAGGAGCTGGTGACTCAAAAAAATTAAAATATAAAAAGACTGCACATTTTGTTAATGGAAGTACGGTAAATAGGAAAGTTGATTGATTCAAATTGCATGCTCTATCTGAATCATTAAAGTTTAATTTTGACTTGAGTGTCCCTTTTTAAATATGTATTTATCTCTCTCACTATATATATATATATATATATATATATATATATATATATATATATATATATATATATATATATATATACACACACATACAGTTGTGCTCATAAGTTTACATACCCTGGCAGAATTTATGATTTCTTGGCCATTTTTCAGAGAATATAAAATAACACAAACTTTTCTTTCACTCATGGTTAGTGTTTGGCTGAAGCCATTTATTATCAATCAACTGTGTTTACTCTTTTTAAATCATAATGACAACAGAAACTACACACACTGTTTTGATTTTCAGGAGTCTGAGGACGGGGATTATACCCCGAAAACGTTCACTCTTAAACACCTTATTATATCACGGCGAGTGCCTCCTTTGGATTACTTTAATGGATATGCTTGAGTGCACCCCAGTCTTATATTCTAAATAGAGAGTGCTGGTATCTTTGACTCACATACATATATATATATATATATATATACACACTGTGTATATATATATATATCCGTATTGTTCCGAGTATAAACCGCTCCTGAATATAAGCCGCACCCTTAAAGTTTGGTGCCATTTTTAAGAAATAACCCTCACAGGCTGCCACCTTTTAACCCACTCCTTCCCTCAAGCAGTGCCCACTACTAACACTATTACCACTACCCCTACCTTACATAAGCCTCCCCTCAGCCTTTCTCACCCCATTCACACACAAACCCCTCTTTAATCTCTTAGCCTTAGCCCTGACAGATACCCTAAGTCTCCTTACCCTCCTCCCTCGTACACACATAGCCCCCTTATAACCCTCACAGACTGCTTCCTCTTAACCCACTCCTTCCCTCAAGCAGTGCCCACTACTCACACTATTACCACTACCCCTACCTTACATAAGCCTCCCCTCAGTCCTTCTCACCAATCAGAGCCCCCTTTTCCCTCACACAACCCCCTCCTCATCAATCCTGACTCACCCTCCTTTAAAAGCAGCTCCTGCTCTCATCTTAAGCCCCTCTCACTCCCATCCTGAGCACATTGATGTGCCATTTTGTTGCTGGGGGATATACCGGTACAAGTTTAAGAATTTTCACACAAAAGTACCGTAGTAAAATGAGTGACTCACCCCGGTCCTCAGGGCTATTGGGCAAGTCCCCTCCTCGGATCACACTTCTCTTACCAGTACGGTCCTCCCTGTGTCTGAACAGGGCAAGTCTTGTTTCGGGATCATGTGATCAGCTATGGCGTCTGGCGGCATATTAGGAAATACCAGTACTATTGGGGCAAAAGTCTAAAAAATCTGTGCTCACACAAAATGTCCAGGAAGGCCAGGGTGTGCCCGGACCCCTCCCTGCAACATCAGCAGTTCAGCCCAACCCCCACCCAGACCTTTCACTGTAAGATACTGAGTATAGGCCGCACCCCTGATCTAGAGACTTACATCAGGGGGAAAAGTGCGGCCTATACTCAGAACAATACGGTATATATATATATATATATATATATATATATATATATATATATATATATATATATATATATATATATATATATATATATATATATATATATATATATATATATACACACATACAGTTGTGCTCATAAGTTTACATACCCTGGCAGAATTTATGATTTCTTGGCCATTTTTCAGAGAATATAAAATAACAAAAACTTTTCTTTCACTCATGGTTAGTGTTTGGCTGAAGTCATTTATTATCAATCAACTGTGTTTACTCTTTTTAAATCATAATGACAACAGAAACTACCCAAATGACCCTGATCAAAAGTTTACATACATTCTTAATACCGTGTATTGCCCACTTTAACATCAATGACAGCTTGAAGTCTTTTGTAGTATTTGTGGATGAGGCTCTTTATCTTCTCAGATGGTAAAGCTGCCCATTCTTCCTGGCAAAAAGCCTCCAGTTCCTGTAAATTCTTGGGCTGTCATGCATGAACTGCACATTTGAGATCTACCCAGAGTGGCTCAATGATATTGAGATCAGGAGACTGAGATAGCCACTCCAGAACCTTCACTATTCTGCTGTAGCCAATAACAGGTCGACTTGGCCTTGTGTTTAGGATTATGGTCATGTTGGAATGTCCAAGTACGTCCCATGCGCAGCTTCCGGGCTGATGAATGCAAATTTTACTGTGTGTGTGTGTATGTATGTATGTGTGTGTATATATATATATATATATATATATATATATATATATATATATATATATATATGTGTGTGTGTGTGTGTGTGTGTGTGTGTGTGTACAAGTGGATAACAGCGATCATAAATAAAATTAATGTTCTATTTTTTTTACAGCTGCTATTTCCTTGTCCCTGACTAGCGCATACCTGAGTACCACTTGTATTCAGATCAGTGCCACTGATACTGTTACATTCTACTTGTATGCTCCATATATATATATATATATATAAAATATGTGTGTATACCTATACCTGCATATCTATTCCTACAGATATATAGGTATATATATGTATTTTAGATGAACAGTATCAGATATATATAGAAATATATATTTCATAATAAAAAAGTATGAAATATATATATGTGAAGAATATAGGAATGTAAAATATGCGTTTTGCGTTTCGGGCTTCTTGATTTAGATCTTAACATGGTAGTGTTAAATCACATGAAAACCTAGTATTCTTAAGGCGTGTTATTAAAATATAAAAAAAAATATTAAACATACTGTAAAATATAAAGATATATTCTATGGATTATTTAGAATATTTTACAGTATGTTTAATAATTTTTATTAAAGGGACACTGAACCCAATTTTTTTCTTTCATGATTCAGATAGAGCATGCACATTTAAGCAAAAGAAGGCATCTAAGCTATTTTTTTATTCAGGACCATGGAAAGCATGTGTTTATTGGTGGGTGAATTTATCCACCAATCAGCAAGAACAACACAGTGTGTTCACCAAAAATGGGCCGGCATCTAAACTTACATTCTTGCATTTCAAATAAAGATACCAAGAGAATAAAGAAAATTTGATAATAGGAGTAAATTAGAAAGTTGCTTAAAATTGCATGCTCTATCTGAATCACGAAAGAAAAAAATTGGGTTCAGTGTCCCTTTAATTAAAATATTTTAATTAAAAAACGCAGTCGTGTGCAGTTTGCACGTGATTAATCGTGATCCACTCGTAATCTAGACGGTACAGGTGCTTAGTGGGTATTGAGCATACGATTTGTTGTGGATGCTCCAGCATTATGGGTGGCTGGTGAATTTTTCAGACAGCTCTCACAGCATCTATAATCAGTCTTTGTCTATGTCAAACATATAGAGCAAGGAGACAACCAATAACTGTCTGCTATTTATATATTCTGCTATCTAGGGAATTGTAATATACCATGTCAAAGAAATTAATTGTTTAGTGTTTGCTGCCAAAATTACTACTTTCAACTTTTTTTTCTCTTTTACTGTATTCCACAACATCTGGATATACTACATGTGGATTGTTCAAACATGCAGAAACTTCAAAGTTACAAATATATAGGCACGTTTTGTGCCATTACCCAAAATGAATGGATTGGAATACAGTTTTTTATGATAGTGGGGAAATAACTGAGTAGGAAAATTTGATTTTCAATCAAAAATACAGAAAGATTGGAATATATACCCCATTGTTAGAAAACGGTAAAAGATTGGTGCACATATAATAGTTTTTAATATAGTTTTCTTTCATGTAATTAGCAAGAGTCCATGAGCTAGTGACGTATGGGATATACATTCCTACCAGGAGGGGCAAAGTTTCCCAAACCTCAAAATGCCTATAAATACACCCCTCACCACACCCACAATTCAGTTTTACAAACTTTGCCTCCGATGGAGGTGGTGAAGTAAGTTTGTGCTAGATTCTACGTTGATATGCGCTCCGCAGCAAGTTGGGGCCCGGTTTTCCTCTCAGCGTGCAGTGAATGTCAGAGGGATGTGAGGAGAATGTTGCCTATTTGAATGCAGTGATCTCCTTCTACGGGGTCTATTTCATAGGTTCTCTGTTATCGGTCGTAGAGATTCATCTCTTACCTCCCTTTTCAGATCGACGATATACTCTTATATATACCATTACCTCTGCTGATTCTCGTTTCAGTACTGGTTTGGCTTTCTACAAACATGTAGATGAGTGTCCTGGGGTAAGTAAATCTTATTTTCTGTGACACTCTAAGCTATGGTTGGGCACTTTGTTTATAAAGTTCTAAATATATGTATTCAAACATTTATTTGCCTTGACTCAGAATGTTCAACATTCCTTATTTTTCAGACAGTCAGTTTCATATTTGGGATAATGCACTTGAATTAATCATTTTTTTCTTACCTTCAAAAATTTGACTCTTTTTTCCCTGTGGGCTGTTAGGCTCGCGGGGGCTGAAAATGCTTCATTTTATTGCGTCATTCTTGGCGCAGACTTTTTTGGCGCAAAAAATTCTTTTCCGTTTCCGGCGTCATACGTGTCGCCGGAAGTTGCGTCATTTTTTGACGTTATTTTGCGCCAAAAATGTCGGCGTTCCGGATGTGGCGTCATTTTTGGCGCCAAAAGCATTTAGGCGCCAAATAATGTGGGCGTCTGATTTGGCGCTAAAAAATATGGGCGTCGCTTTTGTCTCCACATTATTTCAGTCTCTTTTTTTCATTGCTTCTGGTTGCTAGAAGCTTGTTCTTTGGCATTTTTTCCCATTCCTGAAACTGTCATTTAAGGAATTTGATCAATTTTGCTTTATATGTTGTTTTTTCTCTTACATATTGCGAGATGTCTCACGTTGCATCTGAGTCAGAAGATACTACAGGAAAATCGCTGTCTAGTGCTGGATCTACCAAAGCTAAGTGTATCTGCTGTAAATTTTTGGTAGCTATTCCTCCGGCTGTTGTTTGTATTAATTGTCATGACAAACTTGTTAATGCAGATAATATTTCCTTTAGTAAAGTACCATTGCCTGTTGCAGTTCCTTCAACATCTAAGGTGCAGAATGTTCCTGATAACATAAGAGATTTTGTTTCTGAATCCATTAAGAAGGCTATGTCTGTTATTTCTCCTTCTAGTAAACGTAAAAAATCTTTTAAAACTTCTCTCCCTACAGATGAATTTTTAAATGAACATCATCATTCTGATTCTGATGACTCTTCTGGTTCAGAGGATTCTGTCTCAGAGATTGATGCTGATAAATCTTCATATTTATTTAAAATGGAATTTATTCGTTCTTTACTTAAAGAAGTACTAATTGCTTTAGAAATAGAGGATTCTGGTCCTCTTGATACTAATTTTAAACGTTTAGATAAGGTATTTAAATCTCCTGTGGTTATTCCAGAAGTTTTTCCTGTTCCTAATGCTATTTCTGCAGTAATTTCCAAAGAATGGGATGAATTGGGTAATTCATTTACTCCTTCTAAACGTTTTAAGCAATTATATCCTGTGCCGTCTGACAGATTAGAATTTTGGGACAAAATCCCTAAAGTTGATGGGGCTATTTCTACCCTTCCTAAACGTACTACTATTCCTACGTCAGATGGTACTTCGTTTAAGGATCCTTTAGATAGGAAAATTGAATCCTTTCTAAGAAAAGCTTATCTGTGTTCAGGTAATCTTCTTAGACCTGCTATATCATTGGCTGATGTTGCTGCAGCTTCAACTTTTTGGTTGGAAACTTTAGCGCAACAAGTAACAGAACATGATTCTCATGATATTATTCTTCTTCTTCAGCATGCTAATAATTTTATCTGTGATGCCATTTTTGATATTATCAGAGTTGATGTCAGGTTTATGTCTCTAGCTATTTTAGCTAGAAGAGCTTTTTTGGCTTAAGACTTGGAATGCTGATATGGCTTCTAAATCAACTCTACTTTCCATTTCTTTCCAGGGTAACAAATTATTTGGTTCTCAGTTGGATTCTATTATCTCAACTGTTACTGGTGGGAAAGGAACTTTTTTACCACAGGATAAAAAATCTAAGGGTAAAAACAGGGCTAATAATCGTTTTCGTTCCTTTCGTTTCAACAAAGAACAAAAGCCTAATCCTTCATCCTCAGGAGCAGTTTCAGTTTGGAAACCATCTCCGGTCTGGAATAAATCCAAGCCTGCTAGAAAGGCAAAGCCTGCTTCTAAGTCCACATGAAGGTGCGGCCCTCATTCCAGCTCAGCTGGTAGGGGGCAGGTTACGTTTTTTCAAAGAAATTTGGATCAATTCTGTTCACAATCTTTGGATTCAGAACATTGTTTCAGAAGGGTACAGAATTGGTTTCAAGATGAGACCTCCTGCAAAGAGATTTTTTCTTTCCCGTGTCCCAGTAAATCCAGTGAAAGCTCAAGCATTTCTGAATTGTGTTTCAGATCTAGAGTTGGCTGGAGTAATTATGCCAGTTCCAGTTCCGGAACAGGGGATGGGGTTTTATTCAAATCTCTTCATTGTACCAAAGAAGGAGAATTCCTTCAGACCAGTTCTGGATCTAAAAATATTGAATCGTTATGTAAGGATACCAACGTTCAAGATGGTAACTGTAAGGACTATCTTGCTTTTTGTTCAGCAAGGGCATTATATGTCCACAATAGATTTACAGGATGCATATCTGCATATTCCGATTCATCCAGATCATTATCAGTTCCTGAGATTCTCTTTTCTGGACAAGCATTACCAGTTTGTGGCTCTGCCGTTTGGCCTAGCTACAGCTCCAAGAATTTTTACAAAGGTTCTCGGTGCCCTTCTGTCTGTAATCAGAGAACAGGGTATTGTGGTATTTCCTTATTTGGACGATATCTTGGTACTTGCTCAGTCTTTTCATTTAGCAGAATCTCATACGAATCGACTTGTGTTGTTTCTTCAAGATCATGGTTGGAGGATCAATTTACCAAAAAGTTCATTGATTCCTCAGACAAGGGTAACTTTTCTGGGTTTCCAGATAGATTCAGTGTCCATGACTCTGTCTTTAACAGACAAGAGACGTCTAAAATTGATTTCAGCTTGTCGAAACCTTCAGTCACAATCATTCCCTTCGGTAGCCTTATGCATGGAAATTCTAGGTCTTATGACTGCTGCATCGGACGCAATCCCCTTTGCTCGTTTTCACATGTGACCTCTTCAGCTCTGTATGCTGAATCAATGGTGCAAGGATTACACAAAGATATCTCAATTAATATCTTTAAAACCGATTGTTCGACACTCTCTAACGTGGTGGACAGATCACCATCGTTTAATTCAGGGGGCTTCTTTTGTGCTTCCGACCTGGACTGTAATTTCAACAGATGCAAGTCTCACAGGTTGGGGAGCTGTGTGGGGATCTCTGACGGCACAAGGAGTTTGGGAATCTCAGGAGGTGAGATTACCGATCAATATTTTGGAACTCCGTGCAATTTTCAGAGCTCTTCAGTTTTGGCCTCTTCTGAAGAGAGAATCGTTCATTTGTTTTCAGACAGACAATGTCACAACTGTGGCATACATCAATCATCAAGGAGGGACTCACAGTCCTCTGGCTATGAAAGAAGTATCTCGAATTTTGGTTTGGGCGGAATCCAGCTCCTGTCTAATCTCTGCGGTTCATATCCCAGGTATAGACAATTGGGAAGCGGATTATCTCAGTCGCCAAACGTTGCATCCGGGCGAATGGTCTCTTCACCCAGAGGTATTTCTTCAGATTGTTCAAATGTGGGAACTTCCAGAAATAGATCTGATGGCGTCTCATCTAAACAAGAAACTTCCCAGGTATCTGTCCAGATCCCGGGATCCTCAGGCGGAAGCAGTGGATGCATTATCACTTCCTTGGAAGTATCATCCTGCTTATATCTTTCCGCCTCTAGTTCTTCTTCCAAGAGTAATCTCCAAGATTCTGAGGGAATGCTCGTTTGTTCTGCTGGTAGCTCCGGCATGGCCTCACAGGTTTTGGTATGCGGATCTTGTCCGGATGGCCTCTTGCCAACCGTGGACTCTTCCGTTAAGACCAGACCTTCTGTCACAAGGTCCTTTTTTCCATCAGGATCTGAAATCCTTAAATTTAAAGGTATGGAGATTGAACGCTTGATTCTTGGTCAAAGAGGTTTCTCTGACTCTGTGATTAATACTATGTTACAGGCTCGTAAATCTGTATCTAGAGAGATATATTATAGAGTCTGGAAGACTTATATTTCTTGGTGTCTTTCTCATCATTTTTCTTGGCATTCTTTTAGAATACCGAGAATTTTACAGTTTCTTCAGGATGGTTTAGATAAGGGTTTGTCCGCAAGTTCCTTGAAAGGTCAAATCTCTGCTCTTTCTGTTCTTTTTCACAGAAAGATTGCTATTCTTCCTGATATTCATTGTTTTGTACAAGCTTTGGTTCGTATAAAACCTGTCATTAAGTCAATTTCTCCTCCTTGGAGTTTGAATTTGGTTCTGGGAGCTCTTCAAGCTCCTCCGTTTGAACCTATGCATTCATTGGACATTAAATTACTTTCTTGGAAAGTTTTGTTCCTTTTGGCCATCTCTTCTGCCAGAAGAGTTTCTGAATTATCTGCTCTTTCTTGTGAGTCTCCTTTTCTGATTTTTCATCAGGATAAGGCGGTGTTGCGAACTTCTTTTGAATTTTTACCTAAAGTTGTGAATTCCAACAACATTAGTAGAGAAATTGTGGTTCCTTCATTATGTCCTAATCCTAAGAATTCTAAGGAGAAATCGTTGCATTCTTTGGATGTTGTTAGAGCTTTGAAATATTATGTTGAAGCTACTAAGTCTTTCCGAAAGACTTCTAATCTATTTGTTATTTTTTCCGGTGCTAGAAAAGGTCAGAAAGCTTCTGCCATTTCTTTGGCATCTTGGTTGAAATCTTTAATTCATCTTGCCTATGTTGAGTCGGGTAAAACTCCGCCTCAGAGGATTACAGCTCATTCTACTAGGTCAGTTTCTACTTCCTGGGCGTTTAGGAATGAAGCTTCGGTTGATCAGATTTGCAAAGCAGCAACTTGGTCCTCTTTGCATACTTTTACTAAATTCTACCATTTTGATGTATTTTCTTCTTCTGAAGCAGTTTTTGGTAGAAAAGTACTTCAGGCAGCGGTTTCAGTTTGAATCTTCTGCTTATGTTTTTCATTAAACTTTATTTTGGGTGTGGATTATTTTCAGCAGGAATTGGCTGTCTTTATTTTATCCCTCCCTCTCTAGTGACTCTTGTGTGGAAAGATCCACATCTTGGGTAATCATTATCCCATACGTCACTAGCTCATGGACTCTTGCTAATTACATGAAAGAAAACATAATTTATGTAAGAACTTACCTGATAAATTCATTTCTTTCATATTAGCAAGAGTCCATGAGGCCCGCCCTTTTTTTGTGGTGGTTATGATTTTGTATAAAGTACAATTATTCCAATTCCTTATTTTATATGCTTTCGCACTTTTTTATCACCCCACTTCTTGGCTATTCGTTAAACTGAATTGTGGGTGTGGTGAGGGGTGTATTTATAGGCATTTTGAGGTTTGGGAAACTTTGCCCCTCCTGGTAGGAATGTATATCCCATACGTCACTAGCTCATGGACTCTTGCTAATATGAAAGAAATGAATTTATCAGGTAAGTTCTTACATAAATTATGTTTTTTTACCTACAATTTTAATACATCCATTCATATATGTAGCCCCTAAATTGTCTGCAGATTACCAAACACTAAGCAAAAAAAACCCTGATATATCCCTTATTGCATATATTTTGCCCACGCCTACTGTACAAGGAGGGAAGCAAATGTATCTTTGCTTGTGAATGCAAAAACAATTCAAGCAGCATGGAGTTGTGCAGTAGACTCACAGTACTTATAGGTGTGTATGGTACTCTGACTTCATTATTAATGAAAATCTGCAACCATGTGCTATGCTGAGTAGTTACTTTTATTAGGCAGCTGAACCGAGTGCTGTAAGCAGCAAGCACACAGCATTGTACTCCAGTCAGAGCCATGATCCTGGAGGTGTGAGACCAATAAGCATACAGACTGAATGAATGTGCTGAACTGCATGGTGCAACTGACAGTGCGCATGCACATTAGTTAGAGCATTAAATTGATGTTAGATAGAATGATGAATTCAAAAGTTTAGCCTCAGGATAACATACAGACGTATTTTTTTAAACTATATTTGTCAAGAAAAAAAAGTTACTACTGTATATAATTATTATTTTATATATAATGATCAAGTATACAGTCAAATATAAATAACTGAAATAAATAAAATAATTAAAACAAATACAAGAAATTATGAGTTTCCAAAAACTTTAAAACTTCTGACAGTCCCATTGTATATATGAATATGTTCTAGAGAAAGAATAAAACTTTTTTTAATATAATTTTACTAATCATTTATAAACCTCACATTATCCCCCAGTTTTTTACCCTTCTCTTCAAACAATCACTTGTTAAGAAATATCGGCCTAGATTTGGAGTTTTGTCGGTAAAGACCCGTGTAGCTAACGCTGGCTTTTTTCTGGCCGCACCATAAAAATAACTCTGGTATTGAGAGTCCACATAAAGGCTGCGTTAGGCTCCAAAAAAGGAGCGTAGAGCATATTTAACGCAGCTTCAACTCTCGATACCAGAGTTGCTTACGCAAGCGGCCAGCCTCAAAAGCGTGCTCGTGCACGATTCCCCCATAGGAAACAATGGAGCTGTTTGAGCTGTAAAAAAACCTAACACCTGCAAAAAAGCCGCGTTCAGCTCCTAACGCAGCCCCATTGTTTGCTATGGGGAAACACTTCCTACGTCTGCACCTAACACTCTAACATGTACCCCGAGTCTAAACACCCCTAACCTTACACTTATTAACCCCTATTCTGCCGCCCCCACTATCACTGACCCCTGCATATTATTATTAACCCCTAATCTGCCGCTCCGTAAACCGCCGCTACTTACATTATCCCTATGTACCCCTAATCTGCTGCCCTAACATCGCCGACCCCTATATTATATTTATTAACCCCTAATCTGCCCCCACAACGTCGCCTCCACCTGCCTACACTTATTAACCCCTAATCTGCCGACCGGACCGCACCGCTATTATTATAAAGTTATTAACCCCTAATCCGCCTCACTAACCCTATAATAAATAGTATTAACCCCTAATCTGCCCTCCCTAACATCGCCGACACCTAACTTCAAACATTAACCCCTAATCTGCCGACTGGAGCTCACCGCTATTCTAATAAATGTATTAACCCCTAAAGCTAAGTCTAACCCTAACACCCCCCTAAGTCTAACCCTAACACCCCCCTAAGTTAAATATAATTTAAATCTAACGAAATAAATTAACTCTTATTAAATAAATTATTCCTATTTAAAGCTAAATACTTACCTGTAAAATAAATCCTAATATAGCTACAATATAAATTATAATTATATTATAGCTATTTAACACTACACTATCAATAAATTAATTAAACTACCTACAATTACCTACAATTAACCTAACACTACACTATCAATAAATTAATTAAATACAATTCCTACAAATAAATACAATTAAATAAACTAGCTAAAGTACAAAAAATAAAAAAGAACTAAGTTACAAAAACCGCCGCTCCAGTCGGCAGATTAGGGGTTAATGTTTGAAGTTAGGTGTCGGCGATGTTAGGGAGGGCAGATTAGGGGTTAATACTATTTATTATAGGGTTAGTGAGGTGGATTGGGGGTTAATAACTTTATAATAATAGCGGTGCGGTCCGGGCGGCAGATTAGGGGTTAATAAGTGTAGGCAGGTAGAGGCGACGTTGAGGGGGGGCAGATTAGGGGTTAATAAATATAATATAGGGGTTGGCGGTGTTAGGGGCAGCAGATTAGGGGTACATAAGTATAACGTAGGTGGCGGTCGGCAGATTAGGGGTTAAAAAAATTTAATTGAGTGTCGGCGATGTGGGGGGACCTCGGTTTAGGGGTACATAGGTAGTTTATGGGTGTTAGTGTACTTTAGAGCACAGTAGTTAAGAGCTTTATAAACCGGCGTTAGCCCAGAAAGCTCTTAACTACTGACTTTTTTCCTGCGGCTGGAGTTTTGTCGTTAGAGTTCTAACGCTCACTTCAGACACGACTCTAAATACCGGAGTTAGGAAGATCCCATTGAAAAGATAGGATACGCAATTGACGTAAGGGGATCTGCGGTATGGAAAAGTCGCGGCTGAAAAGTGAGCGTTAGACCCTTTTTTGAGTGACTCCAAATACCGGAGGTAGCCTAAAACCAGCGTTAGGAGCCTCTAACGCTGGTTTTCACGGCTAACGCCAAACTCCAAATCTAGGCCATCATGTTTTACTAGAGAAGTTTACCATGAATATACTGACGTATATTTTTAAATTGTATTAGTTTTTTTTAAATATTAAAAAGATAAGTGTTAAGTTATAGTATCCCTAAAAGGTTTCATCCTCTGCTAAGGCCAATCAGGGTCAGCTATAAATTACAGTGCAACCAATGACTGTGGGGCCTATTTATCAAGCCGTCAACCGCAAATACGTTGGAATTCCGCAGCGTAATTGTGGAGAGCTTGATTCGCCATATTGTAGAGAGCTTGATTCGCCTTTAATTCCGCAGCGTAATTGTGGAGAGCTTGATTCGCCTTATTTATCAAAGGCTACAGACCGGCAACTTTGTGACGTAACATACGATCCGCCGGTCTCAGTCCGACACAGATCGATGCTTACGTCATTACAGATGTTCCAAATACAAATTTGTCACTATCTGACTACTTTTGCTAGTTAACAAATAACTACCAGGTACGCTCGCCACTATTCCGGCCCAGTGTACCTGGTTTTCAATCCGCCGCCCTGGAGGCGGCGGATGCCATAGGAATCGATGTCAGTGTGAAAGCAGCGAAAGCTTATTTTTGCTGCTGCCCGATATCACATTGATTCCTATTGGAGAATAAAAGTTACGTTTACACCTAACATGTTCCCCCGAGTCTAAACACTCCTAATCTGCTGCCCTGACACCGCCGCCACATACATTATAATTATTAACCCCTAATCTGCCGCCCCCTACACGCCACCACCTACATTAAAATTATCAACCCCTATCCCGCCGCTCCCGGAGCCCACCACAACTAAAGTTATTAACCCCTAAACCGCCAGCCCCCCACATCGCCTTTAACTAAATTAACCTATTAACCCCTAAACCTAGCAACCCGCTAACTTTATATTAAATATTAACTCATCCCTATCTTGTAATAAATTTAAACTTACCTTTAGAATTACATTAAACTATATTAAACTAATAATTAACCTACCCTAACTATTATACTAAAATTACATTAAACAATATTAAATTAATAATTAATCTAACCTAACTTTTATACTAAAATTACATTAAACTATATTAAATTAATAATTAATCTAACCTAACTTTTATACTAAAATTACATAAAACTACAAATTAAAATAACTATATTATATATTTAAACACCTAACCCTACTCAAATAATTTAAATCTACACTAAAAAATTACTAAGTTACCAAAAACTAACAACTAAGTTACAATAAAATTAACAAACACTAAGTTACACAAAAAAATAAACACTAAGTTACACAAAAAAATAAACACTAAGTTACAAAAAATAAAAAAGAAATTAACAAAGCTTTAAACTAATTACACCTAATCTAAGGGCCCTATGAAAATAAAAAGCCCCCTCCAAAAAAAAACCCCACTAACCTACAATAAACTACAAATAGCCCTAAAAAGGGCCTTTTGTGGGGCATTGCCCCAAAGAAATCAGCTTTTACCTGTAAATAAAAAATACAAACACCCCACCACCCACACAACAAATCCCCCAAATAAAAAGCTAACTAAAAAAACCTAAGCTCCCCATTGCCCTGAAAAGGGCATTTGGATGGGCATTGCCCTTAAAAGGGCATTTAGCTCTATTGCAGCCCAAGTCCTAATCTAAAACTAAAACCCACCCAATAAACCTTTAAAAATCCTATCCTAACACTAACCCCAGAAGATTTACTTAGTTTTGAAGATCCGACATCCATCCAAGATGGCATCCCTTAGATTCCGATTGGCTGATAAAATTCTATCAGCCAATCAGAATTAAGGTTGAAAAATCCTATTGGCTGTTGCAATCAGCCAATAGGATTGAGCTTGCATTCTATTGGCTGATTGGAATAGCCAATAGAATGCGAGCTCAATCCTATTGGCTGATTGAATTAGCCAATAGGATGAAAGCTCAATCCTATTGGCTGATTGCAACAGCCAATAGGATTTTTTTAATCTTAATTCCGATTAGCTGATAGAATTCTATCAGCCAATCAGAATCTAAGGGACGCCATCTTGGATGACGTCATTTAAAGGAACCTTCATTCGTCGGTAGTCGTCGTAAAGAAGAGGTTGCTCCGCGTCAGATGTCTTGAAGATGGAGCCGCTCCACGCCGGATGGATGAAGATAGAGTCCTAATCTAAAACTAAAACCCACCCAATAAACCCTTAAAAATCCTATCCTAACACTAACCCCAGAAGATTTACTTACAGTTTTGAAGATCCGACATCCATCCAAGATGGCGTCCCTTAGATTCCGATTGGCTGATAGAATTCTATCAGCCAATCAGAATTAAGGTTGAAAAATCCTATTGGCTGTTGCAATCAGCCAATAGGATTGAGCTTGCATTCTATTGGCTGATTGGAATAGCCAATAGAATGCAAGCTCAATCCTATTGGCTGATTGAATTAGCCAATAGGATGAAAGCTCAATCCTATTGGCTGATTGCAACAGTCAATAGGATTTTTTTAATCTTAATTCCGATTGGCTGATAGAATTCTATCAGCCAATCGTAATCTAAGGGACGCCATCTTGGATGACGTCATTTAAAGGAACCTTCATTCGTCGGTAGTCGTCGGAAAGAAGAGGTTGCTCCACGTCGGATGTCTTGAAGATGGAGCTGCTCCACGCCGGATGGATGAAGATAGAAGATGCCGTCTGGATGAAGACTTCGGCCGCTTCGTTGAGGACTTCTCCCGGCTTCTTGGAGGATGGATGTCAGATCTTCAAAACTGTAAGTAAATCTTCTGGGGTTAGTGTTAGGATTTTTTAAGGGTTTATTGGGTGGGTTTTAGTTTTAGATTAGGACTTGGGCTGCAATAGAGCTAAATACCCTTTTAAGGGCAATGCCCATCCAAATGCCCTTTTCAGGGCAATGGGGAGCTTAGGTTTTTTTAGTTAGCTTTTTATTTGGGGGGTTGGTTGTGTGGGTGGTGGGTTTTACTGTTGGGGGTTTGTTTGTATTTTTGTTTTACAGGTAAAAGAGCTGATTTCTTTGGGGCAATGCCCTGCAAAAGGCCCTTTTAAGGGCTATTTGTAGTTTATTGTAGGTTAGGGTTTTTTTTTATTGGGGGGGGTTATTTTCATAGGGCCCTTAGATTAGGTGTAATTAGTTTAAAGCTTTGATAATTTCTTTTTTAATTTTTGTAATTTAGTGTTTATTTTTTTGTGTAACTTAGTGTTTGTTATTTTTTGTAACTTTGTTAGTGTTTGGTAACTTAGTAATTTTTTAGTGTAGATTTAAATTATTTGAGTAGGGTTAGGTGTTTAAATATATAATATAGTTATTTTAATTTGTAGTTTTATGTAATTTTAGTATAAAAGTTAGGTTAGATTAATTATTAATTTAATATAGTTTAATGTAATTTTAGTATAAAAGTTAGGTTAGATTAATTATTAATTTAATATTGTTTAATGTAATTTTATTATAATAGTTAGGGTAGGTTAATTATTAGTTTAATATAGTTTAATGTAATTCTAAAGGTAAGTTTAAATTTATTATAAGATAGGGATGAGTTAATATTTAATATAAAGTTAGCGGGTTGTTAGGTTTAGGGGTTAATAGTTTAATGCAATGTGGGGGGCTGGCAGTTTAGGGGTTAATAACTTTATTAGAGTGGCGGTGGGCTCCAGGAGCGGCGGTTTAGGGGTTAAACAGTTTAGTATAGTGTGGGTTTTTAGTGACAGTATTCAAATAAAGCTGTTAAAAAGCCGAATAGCAGGGAGATCGATAACTGT
Organism: Bombina bombina; assembly: GCF_027579735.1. Lineage (NCBI taxonomy): Eukaryota > Metazoa > Chordata > Amphibia > Anura > Bombinatoridae > Bombina > Bombina bombina. The sequence goes on along the minus strand of NC_069499.1, from coordinate 1,265,626,801 downwards.
TAGTTAACAATAGTCCGCTGCTCATCGCCCCGTACTTGGTGCGCGGCTTTTTGACAGCTTTTTTGTTAACTATGGAGAGCTTATTCAGGTCCGCGGCAGCGATGTTAGGCGAGCGTATTGGTGCCGGCGAATGCAGCACAGTTGACGCTTTGATAAATAGGCCCCGTTGTCTGCACTTCCACTTCTAATAGGAATCGTAAAGGTTACAATAAAATAAAATTACATGGGGGGGGGGGGGGGGTGAAAAAATAATGAACATATATTGCAAAGTAGTTTTAATATATAAATTAACATTTTATATTACAAATTAAGAAGTGTGTAAGGTCTCTTTAATGACCCATGTCAAATAGTCTGATCCATGAAGAAAGAGCAAACACTAGTGACTCACATACCTCTGATATCAACATGATAAACTGTGTGTGTGCACACTTTTACATTCCTGAAACCTCTGCCCTCCCCATACTTTTGTTTAGGGCACTTTTGTTTCATGTTTAAATTTTTAAAAACCAACATTTTGGATCCCTTGTACGTTCAGCACCAACTTGATAAACTCCCAGACACAAGTTATCCTGTTATTATCCCACAAAGTACGCAATCCCTCCCTTCAATACCCAATCCCTCCAAAACTCCACTTTGAAGTGATGCGTTCAGATCTCTCCTCGGCAGTTGGGAATTCTTACATGCAGAACCACAAGCCCCTACTGTTTGGGAGTCCAGATGGACGATGGGAAAAGAGATCTATAAACCACTAACGACACACTATCAATGTTTACTGAAGTGTCCCTCCCTACAAAAAACACACAATATAATAGCATGGGAAAATGACTTACATTAAGAGACAGACCCTAAACTTTGGTCAAGGGCTATTACAGATACCAGACGGTCAATACGCTACGGAATTTGGCGGTGCTATACAAATAAATGATAATAATAATAATAATATATATATATTCTTGAACTATACTACAAACTGCGGCATGGTACGTCCTACCTTTCTTAACATCTTGCACCCTCCTGCTTCAAAAAAGTTCAAGATCCGCCAGGAGGAAATGCCTAGCATCGGAGGCAGTGGTTCCAATCATTGACATTTGCCACAGCCATAAAGGGGTTAAGCATTATATTGTAGCAGCGTTTGCAGCAATGTTTTTTTAACAGTGTTACATGTTGTTGAAGCACTAGAAGTAACAGCATTTGCAACAATGTGTAACATTGTTACAAATATTGTTGCAAACACTGCTGCCATATAGAGCACTCTCCTAAACCTACGTAGGCATACTCATCAACAAAGGATACCATAAAAAATTAAGTTAAAGGGACAGTCTAGTATAAATTAAACTTTCATTATTCAGATAGGACTTTTAATTTTAATCAACTTTCCAATTTACTTTTATCCATCAAATTAGCTTTTTTCTCTTGGTATTCTTAGTTTAAACTAAACATAGGTAGGCTCATATGCTAATTTCTAAGCCTTTGAGGGCTGCCTCTTATCAGATGCTTTGTAAATCTCTTTTCAACACAAAGAGACAGAACGTACACGTGGGCTATATAGATAACACTGTGTTCAGATACAGGGGGTTATTTAAGATCTAGCACAAAACAATGCTAAATTTAAGACAATAGATAATAAACAGTCACAGTCATGTGATCAGGGGGCTGGAAGAAGGTTCCTAGATACAAGGTAATCACAGAGGTAAAAAGTACATTAATATAACTGTGTTGGTTATGCAAAACTGGGGAATGAGTAATAAAGGGATTATCTATATTTTAAAACAATAACAATTCAATGGTAGACTGTCCCTTTAATTTAATAAGATAAATTGTTTAAAGGTGTGTTTCCTTGTGATTTTCATGTTCCTTTAAGGATGACTCATTTTTAGGCCTTATTCTGCCTACATGGTAAGATTTCCGCTTCATGATCTACCATAACATTTTGACTCATAAAAACATCTTATAGTGAACCTCTTAAATAGAAACCTCTTAGGTTACAGTAGCATTGTGTTCACAGAAGCATCAGTGAGGAATCACATTCTTTTTTATTTAAAGAGAACGGAAATAAAAAAACAGACTGGCACAATTTGATAACTATAATTAAGGTGCCTTTTGCATATACAAAGACAATGTATAGTGTTCTAATTGGTCAGTTTTAACAAGGATTCATTTATTAATAAAATCATCCAATGAATTAGAGCATTTTATTATTGCATTTCAATTGCCCCGATACCTTAATACTTTCCATACTATTAATATTTATATTGATCTATGTATAACTGGGTGGAAAAAATAGGTATCCGTATTAAAAAGAAAATCGCTATATAAATACATACATATGCTATACACAAACACACACATTCTATACTGACTACTGATGGATTTTCTTTTATGATTTAGATGGAGCATGCGATTTTAAACACCTTTCTAATTTACTTCTATTCTCTTGGTATCTTTTATTGAAAAAATTGGACATACGCTTAGAAACCGACCCATTTCTGGAGCACTATATGGCAGCAGTTTTGCAAGAATGTTTTCTATTTGCAAGAGCACTAAATGGCAGCACTATTTCCTGCAATATAGTGCTCCAGATGCCTTCCTAGGTATCTCTCCAACACAGAATATCATCAGAACAAAGCAAATTTGATAATAGAAGTTCATTGGAAACTTTTTGTAAATGGTAAGTTCTGTCTGAATCACAAATAATTTTTTTGGGTTTCATATCCCTTTAAAGTGAATGTAAATTTTGATGCTAAAGTGCCCGGTTTCAAAACTTCGATTAAAAACAGGGGCACTTTAATTCATCAAAATTTACATTTCACTCCTGTTGTGACAAAAAACTTACCTTTTAAACTTCACAGCAGCTCCAGCTTCCTCCGGCCTCACAAGCCATTTCTGATGTCAGAAATGATTGATAGGTCATCCTCCAATCACAGCTTCCCCCCCGGGGGATTCAGCGTCTGATTCACTGCTGTGATTGGAGGAAGCCAGATGCCTCATTTTAGACCCAGGAAGAGGCTTTGAAACGGGTGGAGGAAGCTGGAGCTGCTGTGAAGATTAAAAGGTAAGTTTTTTGTCACAACAGGAGTGAAATTAAAATTTTGATGAATTAAAGTGCCCCTGTTTTTAATCGATGTTTTAAAAACCGGGCACTTTAGCATCAAAATTTACATTCACTTTAAGTGCATGCTTATTTCTTGCATATCAATATCTTTAAGATCCACACAAATAAATTAATAATTCCCATTTCATCCCAGCAGTAAAAAAAAATAAAAAATGAAATATACAAAATGAAAAGCATATTGTTTTCTTTATAGTAAAATGAGTTTCACCACCTCTGCTAGTGGGCTGAACAGGGGTGTTCTAAAGTCGTTAGCTGACATTTCTCCTCCAGGTCTGGCGTTTTCTCTAAACATTTTCCCTTCAGATATCAATGTTTTTTCTCACAAACTGAAGGGCGATGAGATGATGTCAAAATACACAAAAGATGTATTACCCACATAAAAACCACATATACACTAAAAACAGTATGACCTCTTTTCCTTCATAACTTCTATTTTCAAATGTACTTCATTCTCTTGAAATCCCTTGTTGAAAAAGAATAGCACATATCCTACACTAGTGGGAGCTAGCTGCTGATTGGTGCCTGCCCTGCGCACATTTGTTTCCTGTGATTGGCTAACTAGATGATGTGTTCAGCTAGCTGCCAGTAGTGCAATGCTGTTCCTTCAGCAAAGGATAAAAAGATAATGAAGCTAATTTGATAATAGAATTAACTTTAAAAGTTGTTTAAAATTGTATGTTCTAGCCGAATCATGGAAAAAACCAAAATTTATGCTTATCTGATAAATGTATTTCTTTCCGGGCATGTAGAGTCCACAACGTCATTCTAATTACTAGTGGGATATTCAACTCCTGGCCAGCAGGAGGAGGCAAAGAGCACCCCAGCAAAGCTGTTAAGTGTAACTTCCCTTACCCATAATCCCCAGTCATTCAGCCGAAGGAAAATGGAAAAAGAAGAAACACAAGAGTATAGAGGTCCCTGAGGTTTACTCAAAAAAACTGCTGAGTCGTGGACTCTCCATGCCCAGAAAGAAATTCATCAGGTAAGCATAAATTTTGTTTTCTTTCCTATGGCATGGAGAGTCCACAACATCAATCCAATTACTAGTGGGAACCAATACCCAAGCTAGAGGACACGGAATGAAAAGGGAGAAAGAACAAGGCAGGAGGACCTAAACAGAAGGCACCACCGCTTGAAGAACCTTTCTCCCAAAAGAGAACTCAGCCGAGGCAAAAGTATTACATTTGTAGAATTTGGAAAAAGTATGCAAAGAGGAACATGATGCGGCCTTGCAAATCTGTTCCACAGAAGCTTCATTTTGAAAGCCCAGGATGAGGAGACAGCCCTAGTGGAATGAGCTGTAATTCTCTCAGGAGGCTGCTGTCCAGCTGTCTCATAAGCAAAACGAATCATACTTGTTAACCAGAGGGAAAGGGTAGTAGAAGTGGCCTTCTGACCCTTACGCTTTCCAGAGAAAACCGCAAACAGGACAGAAGATTGCCAAAAATCTTTAGTAGCTTGTAGGTAAAATTTTAGAGCACGCACAACATCCAAATTATGCAAAAGACGTTCCTTATGAGAAGAAGGATTAGGACAAAAAAAGGAACAACAATTTCCAGATTAATGTTTCAATCCGACACCACCATAGGGAGAAAACCCAATTTAGTACGAAGGACGCCTTATCTGCATGAAAAATAAAGGTACGGGGAATAACACTGCAGAGCTGAAAGCTCAGAAACTCTGCGAGAGGAAGAAATAGCAAGTAGAAACAAAACCTTCCAAGATAACAATTTTATATCAACAACATGCATTGGCTCAAACTGGCTCAAAACTTTAAGAACAAGATTAAGGTTCCAAGGAGGAGCAACAGATTTAAACACATGCCTGATTATGACCAGGGCCTGAACAAAAGCTTGAACATCTGGCAAATCTGCCAGATGTTTAAGCAAAAGAATAGACACTGCAGAAATCTGACCCTTCAGAGTACTGACTGACAAACCTTTTTTCCAGGCCATCCTAAAGAAAAGATAAAATACGGAGAATCCTCATCCGGCTCCAGGAGAAACCCTTAGATTTGCACTAATAAAGATATTTATGCCATACTTTAGGGTAGATCTTGCGAGTAACGGGTTTGCGAGCCTGAAGCATAGTATGCTTCAGAAAATCCATGTCTAGACAGAACTAGGCGTTCAATCTCCAAACAGTCAGCTTCAGAGAATCCAGGTTTGGATGGAGGAATGGACCCTGAATTCCTCCTTGGTAACCTCCAAGGAGGAAGAGATGACATCCTTACCAGATCCACGAGCCAGATCTCGCGAGGCCATGCAGGAGCTATTAAAATTACCAATGCTTTCTCCTGTTTGATACTATCAATGACTTGTGGAAGGAGAGCAAATGGAGGAAACAGGTATGCCAGAGAGAAGATCCAAGGAACCGCTAGAGCATCTATCAGAGCGACCTGAGGATCTCTTGACCTTGAACCATACTTTGGAACCTTGGCGTTTTGACGAGACGCCATCAGATCCAACTCTAGAACTCCCCACCTGAAAGTTATCAATTGAAAACCTTTGGGTAGAGAGCCCACTCCCCAGAATGAAAATTCTGCCTGCTCAGAAACACAACCTCCCAGTTGTCCACCCCTGGGAATGCGGAAGATAGAGAGGAGACAATTGTGAGACTCCGCCCACTGGAGAATGAGAGTCACCTCCTTCATTGCTAAGGAACTCCGAGTTCCTCCCTGGTGATTGATGTAAGCCACCGAGGAGATATTGTCCAATTGAAATCTGATAAATCGGACTAAAGCTAGTTGAGGCATTGTAAATTGCTCTCAACTCTAAGATGTTTATGGGAATAAAAGACTCCTCTTGAGTACAAATACCCTGAGCCTTTAAAGAACCCCAAACTGCTCCCCAGCCTGAAAGGCTGGCGTCCATGGTTACAATCACCCAGGATGGTCTTAGGAAGCATGTACCCTGAGACAGATGGTCCTGTGAAAACCACAAAGATAGAGAGACTCTAGTTGGGGGAACCAGAGCTATCCTCTGCGATATGTCCGAGTGGTCTCCATTCCATTGTCTGAGCATGCATAACTGTAGGGGACTCAGATGGAACCGAGCAAACAGAATGTTGTCCATGGAAGCAACCATCAGACCAATTACTTCTATACACTGAGCCACAGATAGACAGGTTGAGGACTGAAGTGACAGGCAGGAAGTCAAAAGTTTAAGCCCCTGACGGAGCCATCATTATGTTGATAATCCCTAAACCCATACTATAAATGAGATAGTCATGGTGACTCACTTATATACTATAGCCTACTTTACGCAGACTTCCCCTAAATGCCATAGCATTGCTGAATACACAGCTGTAAGGAGACTGGATTGGAGACTTACCCACTAAATCACAAGTGGTCAGATTAATAACAATCTTCTGTATATATTTTTCTACCGCAGAAAAATATAAAAATAAATAAAACACGAACATGGATAATTCCTAAGACATATATATATGTTCAACAGGAAAGATAAGTCAACAAAAAACTTATAACAATATTCAGAAGATATTTCCATGGTAGGAGGAAAATAAATCATGTAAATATTTATATTCCCCTACTTATGTCTTAAATATGCACAGCAGACACAAGATAAGATAAGCATTTCTAGTACTTATAACATAGTAATCATATATTCTACTGTAGAAAAGAAGGATAATATAAGTAGACCTAATGTTTAAAACACAGTCTAATTAAACCGTACTGTAGAAAGATAGGGATAAACCATGAAGAGGGAAATAATCCCTAAAACATACAGGAATGTGAGACAGGGTAATTGGACATCATATTGATAACAATGCCCAGTATATACCTATACTTAAAAAGGAAAGGGATAAACCATGAACATGGTGACAATCTTAAACAAACATACAGCTAAAATGCACAAAGTGTAGAAATTTGTAATCACCAGTAGTTGGGTATAAATAATATATAAATCCCTGCTAAATAGAACAGAGAAAGTTTAATCATATGAGAGACCCTCAAGATCTATCCACAGAATGAGAGGGAAATGTAATGCACCTTAATACATGACAATATAATAAAGGAGCATGCATTAGCAATAAGTTGCACCAGATGGCGACAAATACTAGTAAAAACACAGTATTTAGTATGAGAAAAAAAATCATGAAAAAAAAAATGTAGGATATATGATTTATTATAATAAACACTCATCCCTCATATCCTAGAGGCAGTATTATCAGTACACATAAAAAACTGATATAAAACACTTTAGGAGGGGAATAAACCTCTATGAAGGTCTAGGCTGAATAGGTTTAAATGAGGCTCACATAGAGATCGTACTTCACATTACATGATGAAGACATTTAAAATCCGCTCAAACCGCAAACTTCACTGACCATAGTGGGAAATAGAAAAGCTATTTCTAAAATGGCGCCAACAGAAATGTATGTTCGCCAAAGCGGATCTCACTTACTATGTAGACGAGGTTGGAACAAAAGAAACACAATTATTCTGTATAGAGCCCAACGCTCACAGCTCTGAAAACAAAAACAGACCATACGCCTCCTATCCAGCAGAGCAAACGCTCACGGCTCCTCCACCCCATAGCTGACTAGCTGCGCCATAGTATCCGCCCACAGTGGCGGTCTTCTAATATGAGGATAAAGTTACATAGCTGCATATAATAAAATAGAGCTGACACAAAAGCAAAACACCTGAAGCTTAGTGCACCAGCGAAACCCCTCAAAATTATTAACTCGATAACAGAAGAGGGGAGAAACCCTTCAAATGTGGTCATCGCTATCTAGCATCTTACTAATAAAGAAGCATGCATTAGCCAGTGCCGTATTATGTAAGTGCCATAACTGAGTGCTGTGTCAGGAGAGTAATATGGGACTTGTAGGTTCGTGGGGAAAACCTTTCCGTCAGTGTATTGGCGCTCATTGCAATTGCCTAAACTAGCACTGCCAGAGAATATTTTCTAAAAAAGGCCGGCGGTAGTCTCCTCTCATCTAGCTGAAGAAGCCACTGCAGCATTAGATAATGGCGAACATCGATTTTATAAAAATATAAGCATAACACAATCAGCGGTAGCCTTCTCTACTGAAGCCGGGGGTGCCGCTGCTGTAAAAGAGGAACATACCAGCTAAAGGAGCTAGAGTGTAGATGCTCCATTATAAAGGTCCACACAAATAAATAAAAGCCTCAACCCCCTGTGTAATTTTTAACTGAAAACAAAACTATGAGGGTAGCTGAGTTATGTCAGAGGGAAACACCCAATAATGAGTGAACCAGAGCCTGTTTAAGGAGATGCCGGTAGATCCAAGCTGCTCAAATAACTGATATCCCCAACCTGGGATATAACTAGGGTTTCCAGACCCATATAAGAGGGCAATGGAGGTGCCAGTTGGTCACCCTTCAAAGTCCTCCCTTTCCCTGATGATAGTAACAGTTATACCTGCCAAGGGAAGGGTTTAAATTAGGATATAAACGGACTTACCCTCCAGGATCTTCTGCTGTGAAGCAAACACAGCACTTCCAGGTCTGTCAGCCTCAATCGACCGCTCGCAGGGACATGGAGAGAAAAGAAAAAACAGTAACCAACCCTGGTTTTCTATATAGGGGTAGCATAAATGTTAGGAGTAAATCAAAGACTACCTTGCCGCCTTCTAACTGCTAAAAGCCACCACTACTCTTACTAAAGAGATTGACGTGGACACAGCTAGCCCCCAATCCTTGCTTGCAGGGAAAAGTACCCATTAAAAGGATTAAATTCTTCAGACACCGACTTTGCACATACTCCATTGACAAAGGCAAAGAAAATGACTGGGGATTATGGGTAATTATGCTTTGCTGAGGTGCTCTTTGCCTACTCCTTCTGGCCAGGAGTTGAATATCCCACTAGTAATTGGAATGACATCGTGGACTCTCCATGCCATAGGAAAGAAATTGGGGTTTCCTGTTTCTTTAACTCACTTCAGCGAAGTTTTTCTTTCCAGTGTACTTTCTATGGGAGACATCTTGCAATTCGCAGGGACAGCAATTTTCTTTTGTAAATTCCCTGAGGGCAGTCCCTGCAAGTGCCAGTGTAGTTTTTTCATGTCCCATCTGGTGATATTTAGATCATCACACCCTTAAAGATACTACTAAACACAAAATGCATTTGATGCAGCTCTCTCTAACCATTGTTGCTGCCATTTTGGAACCTAAGTTACACTGCAGGTATCTGAAGTAGAGTTGCTGCACCTGTGCAAACACATCAGCACTGGAATTTAGTGAAAGATAAATTTCAACATGGAGAATAACTTAAATACTATGCTTATAAACTGTATGTAGTGTTTATTGTCCCTGTCAACATAATTGAGAGTTGTGCAAGTAACGCAGATGTAACTTTCAAGTTCTATTTTTTTTTTAAATCTTTTAATAAACAAAAATACACAAAAGGTTAGATAGACATAGTTCAAGCATCATTATTTAGTGAAAAAATACATCTTTATCTTTCACATATTTCTCTTTAAATTAGTTTGTAAATCTCTATACAGTGAGTTTGGATGGCGGCAGATTTTGGAAAACAACATTGTTTATAGAATATGTCCACCAACCAAAAATATTTTAGTGTTTTAAAGAATGTGTAAAAAAAATAATAAATAAATAACTTTAAAAACACCTTGTCTAAAATGATGGTTTGCAGCAAATAATTAAAAATGACATTATAAAGCTCAATGATTGTTGCTGGAATTTGACTTCAGACAAATGCACCAAACACACACTGCAGACTGAAGTTATTTGGTTGCCTAATCTTTAAAAATGGCGTCCTTTTTATCCTGTACACAAAAATTCGTTGTTTTGAGGAAAAAAATATTTATTGGAAAAACAAACTACCCTCAAATGTGATGACTTGCTGTAGCTTGCCAATCTGCACTCACAGCCAGTTCCTCAAATCAGTGCTTATTTCCGTACTCTATGTTCTCTCCTGGGAGAGCGATAATCATCTTCATCCTCTTCCTCCTCCTCCTCCTCCTCCTCGTCACTGTTTTCCTCCACCTGCTTCTGCCTCTGTAGGGTGCTCTGGACACTCTAAAAGACAAACATTATCCTGTAAGTGATGACATTAACAATATATTATAATTAATTCTTACCCATTGTTTGCCTAATAATTTGAGGAACTCTTGAACAGGAAGCCATACACAGATGTTCCGTCTGGGAGGACGGAGGTCAATTTGTCATTAATTTTGGTGTTAATGTTTTTTCCACATTTTGTTCCTTGCATCTATTTGCTTTTTTTCTTTTGTTGATATAGGAAATTAGAAGATTTTTATTGAGGTTGGCAGCTACTCTTGAAGTTTATGTATTTGTGTTTTTGGCTGATATGAGATTATGTGAAAATATGTACAAGCAATAACAGACAAATCAGGGACCCAGTCCTAATAAAGCTTGCTGTGTGTTTAACCACTGCTGGTAAGTCAATCAGGAGTGCACCAACATACTGCTCAATCTTGCATAATGTGGGTTGGTTGGGAAATATGAGTTGATGACATATACTGTAACAACGCACAAACATGCAGTTGTAAGGTTGACGGAGCTTCCAACAACATATTAGTGAATAAATGAAGGAATCATGACTCCCTAGACTACAGGAATCATCAGCAGGATTGTGGATACCACTGGTGGAAACAGGGTCAACCCACTGCTCAATGCACATCGCTGGTGAAAATATAGGGTTAATACACTGCACTGTGTTTTACTGGCACCCAGTCATATCCCAGCACTGTGAGTTACTGGGGGTAAAAGATTAAAACCCTGATCTGTATGCATTTTAAGTAGTAAAAGAGTTACATCCCTTCACACTGTACCCGAAAGAAAGGGAGTTTAAAGGGACAGTCAACACCAGAATTTTTGTTGTTTTAAAAGATAGATAATCCCTTAATTACCAATTCCCCAGTTTTGCATAACCAACACAGTTATAATTATACACATTTTATCTCTGTGATTACCTTGTATCTAAGCCTCAGCAGACTGCCCCCTTATTTCAGTTCTTTTGACAGACTTGCATTTTAGCCAATCAGAGCTGTCTCCATGGTAAATTCACGTGCATGAGCTCAATGTTATCTATATGAAACACGTGAACTAATGCCCTCTAGTGGTGAAAAACTATCAAAATGCATTTAGATTAGAGGCGGCCTTCAAGGTCTAAGAAATTAGCATATGAACCTCCTAGGTTTAGCTTTCAACTAAGAATACCAAGAGAACAAAGCAAAATTGGTGATAAAAGTAAATTGGAAAGTTGTTTAAAATTACATGCCCTATTTAAACAGGGCTTGACTGTCCCTTTAAAGGACATTAAACAGCTGGCAAAACAACAGTAGCAGGTTACTTCTGTGCCTGAAACTATTTTTAAAGGGACATGAAACCCACATTTTTTCTTTCATGATTTAGAAAGAGCATGCAATTTTAAACAACTTTCTAATTTACTTTTATTATCTAATTTGCTTCACTTTCTTAGTATACTTTGCTGAAATGCACTACTGGGAGCTAGCTGCTGATTGGTGGCTGTACATAAATTAATCTTGTCATTGGCTCGCCCGATGAGTTCAGCTCGCTCCCAGTAGTGCATTGCTGCACCTTAAAAAAAGGATACCAAGAAAATGAAGCAAATTTGTTAATAGAAGTAAATTGGAAAGTTGTTTAACCCCTTAACGACTGAGGACGTACCAGGTACGTCCTGCAAAAATTGTCAGTTAGTGACAATGGACGTACCCGGTACATCCTCGGTCTAATTGAGCGCTGGAAGCAATTGCGATTGCTTCCAGCAGCTCTCAGGGTATTGCAGTAATGCCTTGATATTGAGGCATCCTGCAATATCCCTTTTAAGCATTCAATGCAGAGAGAGACACTCTGTGGGAGCTGTAGCAGGGAGGCGGGTGGGCGGTCCATCGTTGGAGGGACTTCCGGATCCTGTCCCGCAGAGCGCACAAGTGAAAGATATAACCCCAACATGTCAGGCAAAAATAAAGACAATTCAAAAACCAAATCACTGAGTTTGTTAAAGGATCACTCCCTTGTGTCAGTATTTTGTTGAATCACCTTTTGCTTTAATTGCAGCCTTTAGTCTGTTGGGATATGTCTCTACTAACTTTGCACATCTAGACTGTGCAATATTTGCCCACTCTTCTTTGCAGAACTGCTCCAGTTCCGTTACATTTGATGTTGACCGTTTGTGGACTGCAGTCATGCCACAGATATTCAATGTGGTTTAAGTCTGGGCTCTGACTAGGCCATGCAAGGACATTCACCCTTTTCTCCTTCAAACACTGTGTGGTCATTTTTACTGTGTGCTTTGGGTCATTGTCATGTTGGAAGGTAAACCTTCTTCCCATTGGCAACTTCCTGACAGAGGGCAGCAGATTTTCCTCAAGAATTTGACAGTATATAACCCATCCATTATTCCTTCTATCCTGACAAGTGCTCCAGTGCCTGCTGCAGAGAATCACTCCATAACAGGATATTACCACCTCCATGCTTTACTGTAGGTATAGTGTTATTTTGATGGTGAGCTGTATTGGATTTCCTCCAGACACATTGTTTGGTGTTGAGGCTAAACAGTTCAATTTTAGTCTCATCTGACCATAACACCTTTTTCCATGTGGCTTTAGAATCTCCTAGGTGTGTTATGGCAAACCAGGAATGAACAACAACTCCATAGCTTGTTCTATGGCATGTTATCACCTAGGAGCAACCAGATGTGGACTACTTGCCTAATGTGCTTATAGGGCTATGGCTGCACCTCACTGACAAGGTCCAAAGGAGGCTGAAACAATTGTCTGGTGTTGCCATTTTCCTTGTTCAGAGGAAAATTGCCTGGTATTTCGGAGCTGGACTGATGTTTTTAAGCGGGATCAGACTGATATACTTGATGAAAGTTCTCCTCTGTTAAAAGCACAATTGGGCTAAAATAAGCTAATTCCAGGTGGCACCCAAGCCATAGAACAAGCCACTGAGCTGTTGTTCGTACTGGTTAGTGCCTGTGTAATATATATTTAAGGTAATCTGAACCTTCCTCATTGCTTCATAAGTAGGCAGCTGCACTTATAGCCATTATTATGAATGTTGATATTTTGATATCATCATTCCAGGCGGTGGGTGTGGGGGGACTTAACTTGGTCTGGATCTTATCTCCAGGCAGCTTGCTGCGCCTTGTTCTCTGCAGCTTTTCCATCACCTCTCTCCAGGAACCTGAAATGCCAACTGAATGGTTTTAAAGTAGATGGGCAGTTCCCAAACCTCCTGATCCCTCCACAACCCAATACAGCTGCCACACACAAACAACAGCTGCAATCATGCTCCCTGTATATCACTTTCCATACAGAAAACTCTTAAAGGGAAATTAAACCCCAAACATTTTTTTTGTGATTCAGACAGAGCATACAATGTTTAAAAAGTTTCCAATTTATTTATATTATCAAATTCACTTCGTTACCATGGTATTCTTTGTTGAAGAGGTTAGGTGTCTGGAGCACTACATGGCAGGAAATGGTGATACCATTCTTGCAAAGCTGCTGCCTTATAGTGCTCCAGACACATGCACGCTCCTGAGCTTAGGTCTCTGATTTTTAACAAAAGATAACAAGAGAATGAATAAAATGTGTTAATAGAAGTAAATTAGAAAGTTGTTTAAAATTGTATGCTCTATCTAAATCACGAAAGAGGCCATTTGTGTTTCATATCCCTTTAAAACTGTACGTCCCTTTAATAGAGCTGTACCTTTATTTGATAAAAACATGACAATGATCCTGTGGATATAGCATAGCTAGAATAGTATATTCCTTCACTATATATGTTACCAAGCAATTACCCTAAGCTGCCTATTCTGCTCTTTCATTTGGAAATGATCTTAATCATACTGTTATCATGTTTTGCTACCATCATTTTACACAGTAGAGTATCTGGGTTATTCTGCACAATGCCAGTAATAGTAATGGTATTGATGTTTTAAATGAATAGAGCTCAGGCAGATGCAATTTGATATGATACTTGGAGCAATACAATGTAATTTGTGTGCAACAAGATAAAACAAATCTGCATGTTTAGAAAGAACTGCCTCTTTAAAAAGCTTTTCTCTCTTGACAACTTGATACATTTTGAGGTCTCGAGTGCAGAAAATAGAGCTTCCCATCCCATTTGTTAATATTCCTGCAGCTCCCTGTAAGCAGTAATTATAAGCAGCAGGTAGCTCTGTTCCAGATGACCGAATTGAGCTCAGACTGAAGTCTCAAGCTTGTCTCTTTTTCTCAAAGCTTCAAGCAGCAGGGAACATGACAAGGAATCAATTCTTGGTTGCACGTTTTTTAATTTACTGAAGCCCTTCTCATTTACTGGAGCTGTGATTGGTGTGAGGCTGTGCATGCAGAGGAGATTACCGTAATCCTCAGAGGGAACGTTGTGAGGCATGAGAGCAAAGCACCAAGAAATGTTAGCATTTTTATTAACCACTCCACTGCTAGATAAGGCAGTGATCCTTTGCATATCTATATGGGAGAACATTTAAGTTTTTTAAAGAGACCTGGATTCATTGCAAATTAAAGAACAAATACAATGTGATTGGCAAAATATACTCTTTGCAGATACACCAAATTCAGATGATCTAAACCCCACCCTGGACTGCAAAGCTATGAGACCTTAGACCCACTAGTGAACCTACTCAACAGAGGGCCCTGGTGCAAAAACATTTTTGGGCCCCTCCAAAGGTAATAACGCTTTGTATAATGATTTTTAGGATAGATAGATAGATAGATAGATAGATAGATAGATAGATACCGGCTGTAATCCCCCAACATTAGCACTTGGGCCCTGGTGTCACTGCCCCTGCTTAGATCCATGCTCTACTGAGAAACTGACACATTTAAATACAGCTTTGTATTCAAAACTAATTAAAAAAAACTGGCAGCTGACTTAAAAAGCTCAAAAAATGGAAATGTACATCAAAATATTTCCGTTTTGAATATAAGCATTTTTGGAATAAAAATCTATTTACAAAGAGGCTTCTAGTGAAAGTTATTTTCCTGTGTTATTGCATTGCTGATGAATACGTCACCTCCAGCTCTCTGAGCAGGTGCGATATTAGAATGAGTGTACAAAGGACATATGTGCATATGCATAAGTTAAAGCTTCATAATTCAGAAAAAACATGCAATTTTAATGGATTATCCAATTTACTTCTATTATCAAATTTACTTTACTAGCTCTCTTGGTATCTTTTGTTGAAAGACATACCCAGGTAGCTCAGAAGCAGGAATGATAGAAGAGAAAAAGAAAAGGGCGCCTCCTAGTGTAGCCAATCAATGGTAGAAGCAGGAATGCAGTACTGGTTGCTAGCTGGTGATTGGTGGCTACATATATATGCATCTTGTCATTGGCTCACCAGATAAGTTCAGCTAGCAATCCAGTAGTGCATTGTTGCTCTTGAGTCGATTTTAACTATGTGTTAACTCCTTTATATGCAAACAATAGTGCAATAATAAAGCTCTAATACATTACAGTATGTTCTGTTTGCACTTTTATGTCCCTTTAACTCAGCGTTTCTATTCCATTGGGGAAAGAATAATATTTTGTCCCTGTACCTACAAATCTACTTCACAGTCCCTGTATCCCAGAGCATTACACAACTGACTCCCCATGATACTTTCTTTAACCTACATAAAGATAAGTTTTAGATGTTGAGTATATATTGATACACTGATGTATATAGAATGCGCTTAACAAGCTGTGAATGGACTTATCAGACCACAAAGCCACATATAAAAATCTGATTCTGTTGATTAATGTATACTGAATAAGTGAACCAAGAACCTTCTATTTAGCCCAATTGACTCTATCTGAGTGATTAATTAAAGGATATAACTAACTTCTAATTTATCCAATAAACATCAACACTGATGTTGAATTAATAGCAGTCAATAAACCAGCTTGCACAGCGTGAGGCCTCCCAGGCTTGTCAATGACTATACAAGGCAACAATAATGAGCCTACTGACTACACACTTCAGTCTCTATGTGCTAATGTACAGTGTGAGACCAGGCCTGATACGGCAAGGCATAGATCTCATTACTGCTCTCAGAACTGCAGATACAGCACACAGCTTCTTACCAAATTACTGGCTCGCCACATTGTGTTGGAGGAGATATTAGTTGCACTAAACGTCCTGGCATCTTCAACTCCAGTGTTTATATGAATCTTCGACCGGAAATCCTGATTAAAGCAAAGTAGACAGGTTTACCTTCCATGAACACATCAATGTATGAGAAATGATAGGGTGCTTAGGATGTATGTGGTTAAAGGGACATGAAACCCAATATTTTCCTTTCATGATTCAGACAGAGAATACCATTGTAAAAAAAGTTTAAACATGACTTCTGCTATCAAATTTGCTTAGTTCTCATGTTATTCTTTGTTGAAGAGATATCTAGATAGGTAGCATGCACATGTCTGCAGCACGACATGGCAGAAAAAAGTGCTGCCATCTAGTGCTCTAGCAATTGTATAACATTCTTACAAAATTGCTGCAATATAATGCTGCAGACACATGCACGCTCCTGAGCGTACCTTGCTTTTCAACATAGCATACCAAGAAAACAAAGGAAATTTGAAAACAGAAGTAAATTGGAAAGTCTTTTAAAACTGTATGCTCTATCTGAATCATAAAGAAAAAAAAATGTGTTTTATATCTCTTTAATATTATTAATAATCATTGCCTTAAAAATGCTAAATGTTTCTTTTTTTTTTTTCAAGGGAAACTATCCAATCAAATCTAATGTAGGATGCGTGCTCCGCTATTTTTTTTACCATCTGATCTAATAAAAGTGAATAGATCATACACTAAATACTAGGCTTGTTTACTAAGTTGTTTTTTTAACTATCTTAAAATGAATATTATAATAGTTTTCTTACTTCCATGTCTTTGTCTATGTCAATGTTTTGCAGGCTGTGGAATGCGCTGGTATAAACTTCAAGGGATTTGCTGCAGAAAATCATCTCAACAGTCAGGAAATCCAAGAAGATTTTCTGGGTGTGTAAAAGCAAAGAAAGCACATTAGACCCCATATTTCAATATTAGACCTATCTAAGGAAGGCTTTTAACCCAGGGTATGTATCTTGTTACTATAAGGATCAGTTTGTAGGTGCTAACAATTATTACCAAAACCAAACATAATCTAATTGATTCATTTTGATTACATCTCTGCATAAGATACCATCTCCATCAGTCAGATGTGAAGTCATAACTTACTGTATGCACACCCAATTCCTGATTTCACTCATTTATGTTGTCTCAATATATATACAGTATAGAGAGAGAGAGAGAGAAACCTTTTTCAAAGACCATTAGAACTAATCTGAAGATTTTCCTATTTTCATCAAAATATTCTAGAAAGTAGACCAGTTACTTTCAATTACAAAATATTATGTGAAGAACGGTTTCCTGGATTTAATAGGTATTAAAATGTATTTGCTTAAAAAAAGTTTTGGCCAACAATGGGCCAGATTACAAGTAGAGTGGTAGTTTGTGCTCCCGCTCGCACGTTAACCCCGCTAATTTTATGTGCGCATCAGGTTGCGCGTGTATTACAAGTTGAAAGTAAAATGTTTTTCGCTCGGGCTCTTACTCGACACATGAAAATCACGGTTGCGTTTACGTATTCCCCCATAGACTTCAATAGAGAGTGAAAAGTGGAAAAACACTCTTTTCTGCCCGCAAAACCGATGCCAACATGATATGAAACCGTACGCTAACATGATATGAAACATTAATATTTCACATTACAATGTTCTTCACATTGAAGAATATGTTCTTTTTATTCATAAATACCTATTTCTATAAATATCTGATGTTTTTTGGTACAATAGATATCTAAACCTATATACATAGATGATATGGCCTCTGTGTATGAAGCCGTCTACTTTCCTGCATTCGCCGGCCAAATACGCTCGCCTACCATCGCTGCCGTGGACCTGAATACGTTCGCCAAAGTTATCAAGAAAGCTGTCAAGAAGCCGCGCACCAAGTACGGAGCGATGAGCAGCGGACTGTTGTTAACTGACAGTCATCGATCTTGCTGCTCATTGGCTTCTTCGCAGCTTTCATGCTAGCCTGTCACTAAGCGACCACACTAAACTATACTGTTTTACCCCCTAAACCACCGCTCCCGGAGCCCCCCGCAGCTAAATAAAGTTATTACCCCCCTAAACCGCCGCTCCTGGACCCCGCCGCAACTATAATAAATATATTAACCCCTAAACCGCCGCTCCTGGACCCCGCCGCAACTATAATAAATATATTAACCCCTAAACCGCCGCTCCTGGACCCTGCCGCAACTATAATAAATATATTAACCCCTAAACCCCCGCCCCTATACCGCCGCCACCTATATTCAAGTTATTAACCCCTATCCTGCGTATCCCGGACCCCGCCGCAACTAAATAAATTGTTTAACCCCTAAACCGCCGCACCCGGACCCCGCCACCACCTATATTAAACTTATTAACCCCTATCCTGCCCCCTATACCACCGCCACCTATATAAAACGTATTAACCCCTAACCCTAAGTCTAACCCTAACACCCCCCTAACTTAAATATTATTTAAATAAATCTAAATAAAAATTACTATCATTAAATAAATTATTCCTATTTAAAACTAAATACTTACCTATAAAATAAACCCTAATATAGCTTCAATATAACTAATAGTTACATTGTAGCTATTTTAGGATTTATATTTATTTTATAGGCAACTTTGTATTTATTTTAACTAGGTACAATAGTTATTAAATAGTTATTAACTATTTAATAACTACCTAGCTAAAATACTTACAAAATTACCTGTAAAATAAATCCTAACCTAAGTTATAATTAAACCTAACACTACACTATCATTAAATTAATTAAATAAATTAACTACAATTACCTAAAATTAAATTAAATTAAATAAACTAAACTATACTACAAAAACCCCCCACTAAATTACATAAAATAAAAAAGAAATTACAAGAAGTTTAAACTAATTACACCTAATCTAAGCCCCCTAATAAAATAATAAAGCCCCCCAAAATAAAAAAAATGCCCTACCCTATTCTAAATTACAAAGTAATAAGCTCTTTTACCAGCCCTTAAAAGGGCTTTTTGCGGGGCATTGCCCCAAAGTAATCAGCTCTTTTACCTGTAAAAAAAAATACAACCCCCCCAACATTAAAACCCACCACCCACATACCCCTACTCTAACCCACCCAAACCCCCGTTAAAAAAACCTAACACTAACCCCCTGAAGATCTCCCTACCTTGAGTCGTCTTCACCCAGCCGAGCTGAATTCTTCATCCAAGCGGAGCAAGAAGAGGTCCTCCATCCGGTAGAAGTCTTCATCCAAGCGGGGCAAGAAGAGGTCCTCCATCCGGTAGAAGTCTTCATCCAAGCGGTGTCTTCTATCTTAATCCAACCACGGCTCCATCTTCCAGACCTCCGACGCGGAACATCCTTCTGGCCCGACGACTACCCGACGAATGAAGGTTCCTTTAAGGGACATCATCCAAGATGGCGTCCCTCGAATTCCGATTGGCTGATAGGATTCTATCAGCGAAACGGAATTAAGGTAGGAAAAATCGGATTGGCTGATTCAATCAGCCAATCGGATTGAAGCTCAATCCGATTGGCTGATGCAATCAGCCAATTGGATTGACCTCACATTCTATTGGATGATCGGAACAGCCAATAGAATGCGAGGTCAATCCGATTGGCAGATCTTGGATGACGTCCCTTAAAGGAACCTTCATTTGTCGGGTAGTCGTCGGGCCAGAAGGATGTTTCGCGTCAGAGGTCTGGAAGATGGAGCCGCGGTTGGATGAAGATAGAAGACACCACTTGGATGAAGACTTCTACCAGATGGAGGACCTCTTCTTGCCCCGCTTGGATGAAGACTTCTACCAGATGGAGGACCTCTTCTTGCTCCGCTTGGATGAAGAATTCGGCTCGGCTGGGTGAAGACGATTCAAGGTAGGGAGATCTTCAGGGGGTTAGTGTTAGGTTTTTTTAAGGGGGGTTTGGGTGGGTTAGAGTAGGGGTATGTGGGTGGTGGGTTTTAATGTTGGGGGGGTTGTATTTTTTTTTACAGTTAAAAGAGCTGATTACTTTGGGGCAATGCACCGCAAAAAGCCCTTTTAAGGGCTGGTAAAAGAGCTGATTACTTTGTAATTTAGAATAGGGTAGGGCATTTTTTTTATTTTGGGGGGCTTTATTATTTTATTAGGGGCCTTAGATTAGGTGTAATTAGTTTAAACTTCTTATAATTTCTTTTTTATTTTCTGTAATTTAGTGTTTGCTTTTTTTGTAGTATAGTTTAGTTTATTTAATTGAATTTAATTTTTGGGTAATTGTAGTTAATTTATTTAATTAATTTAATGATAGTGCAGTGTTAGGTTTAATTGTAACTTAGGTTAGGATTTATTTTACAGGTAATTTTGTAAGTATTTTAGCTAGGTAGTTATTAAATAGTTAATAACTATTTAATAACTATTGTACCTAGTTAAAATAAATACAAAGTTGCCTGTAAAATAAATATAAATCCTAAAATAGCTACAATGTAACTATTAGTTATATTGAAGCTATATTAGGGCTTATTTTATAGGTAAGTATTTAGTTTTAAATAGGAATAATTTATTTAATGATAGTAATTTTTATTTAGATTTATTTAAATAATATTTAAGTTAGGGGGGTGTATAGGGGACGGCAGATTAGGGGTTAATAGTTATAATGTAGGTGGCGGTGGGGTACAGGAGCAGCGGTTTATGGGATTAATATATTTATTATAGTTGCAGCGGGGTCCGGGAGTGGCGGTTTAGGGGGTAATAACTTTATTTAGGTGCGGGGGGCTCCGGGAGTGGCGGTTTAGGGGTTAGTAAGTTTATTTAGTTGCGGCGGGGTCCGGGAGCGGCAGTTTAGAGGTTAATAAGTATAATGTAGGCGGCGGAGGTGTAGGGGGGACAGATTAGGGGTGTTTAGACTCGGGGTACATGTTAGGGTGTTAGGTGCAGACATTTCCATAGGAATCAATGGGATATCGGGCAGCAGCGAACATGAGCTCTCGCTGCTGTCAGACTCCCATTGATTCCTATGGGATCCACCGCCTCCAGGGTGGCTGATTGAAAACCAGGTACACTGGGCCGGAATAGTGGCGAGCGTACCTGCTAGTTTTTTTTTTATAACTAGCAAAAGTAGTCAGATTGTGCCGAACTTGCGTTCGGCACATCTGTAGTGACGTATGAATCGATCTGTGTCGGACTGAGACCGGCGGATCGTAGCTTACGTCACTATATTCTACTTTTGCCGGTCTCTAGCCTTTGATAACTAAGGCGAATCAGCCTCGCCACAAATACGCTGCGGAATTCCAGCATGTTTGCACGGTTGACGGCTTGATAACTAGAGGCCTATATATATATATATAGATATATATATATATATATATATATATATATATATATATATATATAGATATATATATATAGATAGATAGATAGATATAGGAATATTTATTTAAAAACAAACTTAAAACATATTCCCCTATGTGAAGAACTTTGGAATGTGAAATATTTCCGGTAAATACACAGTTACATTTTTTATTAAAAATAAATATGATTTTACATGTTTTAAGCTACTTGACTGCAAAGTAAGGCTGCATGATTAAAAGCATATGCGATTTAAAGCCGCCATTAATTGCCACAATTTAAAAACCGTGAGAGTTCGCAATTTTTTGCTAAAAAAACATAAATCCTTTACAGATGGGGCTATACTGCATTGATTTGTATGTGATTTATTGCAAACCAGCTCCATCTAGTGGTTGCTTTTAGCAAACATTTGTAAAATGGCTGTTTTACTTTCACTTTCTGTTTGTGATCTCAGTAGCAGCCGATCAATCTATAGAAGTCTAAAAGCAGAGCCCATGCAGGAGAGTGAAGAGGAGGGAAAGCCACTTACTTATATTTCTCCCTAGGGACGTCTGCAGTCTGAAACTTAGGGTATGTAAACATTATGGAACCTCCCACACAATCTCCTGCTCTCTGAGAAACGGCTCAAATACATAGCAGATGCAGTTAACCCCACGGCTGCCAAAAAGGCTAAAACTGCAGTCCCTTCTGCTAGCTAGCTGCTGGGTTAACTGCATCTACAATGTATTTGATATAAGCAAGGCACAGCATTTCTGAAAGGAGCAGCCCCCACCCCTACTGCTATATGCCTGTATTGGATTCCTGCACAGGAGCAGGTCTCACTATCAGTCAAGATAAAATGTTTAAAAAAGAAGAAAAAAATAATATATATATATATATATACACACACACACACACATATATGTGTGTGTAACTGTGTATGTGATTGTATATATATATGTGTGCGTATGTGTATATATATAATATATATAATTGTGTGTATGTATATATATATATATATATATATATATATATATATATACACACACACACACACACATATGTGGTTTGTATTTTTATGCTCACAGAGTGTATTGGACATTGAGAAACATGTACATTAAGATTATGTCGTCTTAAATAATTTTTTATTGAAAGATTAAGGTGTTATAGTCAATAGCGATTTTTTTCCCCCATATCGCCCAGCCCTACTGCAAAGGGCTCAAATATATATATATATATATATATATATATATATATATATATATATATATATATATATATATATATAAAAATATATATATATATATATATATATATATGATATTTATGTAAATACATATATACACAAATAAATACATATGTACAAAGATATAAGCACACACACATATATACAGTTGTACTCATAAGTTTACATACCCTGGCAGAATTTATGATTTCTTGGCCATTTTTCGGTGAATATGAATGATAGCACAAAAACTTTTCTTTCACTCATGGTTAGTGTTTGTCTGAAGCCATTTATTATTAATCAACTGTGTTTACTCCTTTTAAATCATAATGACAACAGAAACTACCCAAATGACCCTGATCAAAAGTTTACATACCCTGGTGATTTTGGCCTGATAACATGCACACAAGTTGACACAAAGGGGTTTGAATGGCTATTAAAGGTAACCATCCTCACCTGCGATCTGTTTGCTTGTAATTAGTGGGTCTATAAAAGGTCGATGAGTTTCTGGACTCCTGACAGACCCTTGCATCTTTCATCCAGTGCTGCACTGACGCTTCTGGATTCTGAGGAATGGGGAAAGCAAAAGAATTGTCAAAGAATCTGCGGGAAAAGGTAGTTGAACTGTATAAAACAGGAAAGGGATATAAAAAGACATCCAAGGAATTGAGAATGAAAATCAGCAGTGTTCAAACTCTAATCAAGAAGTGGAAAATAAAGGGTTCTGTTTGATAACATACAGCATTCATCTTGCCATTAATTCTGACCAAATTTCCTGTGCCTTTGTAGCTCACACATCCCCAAAACATCAGCAATCCACCTCCGTGTTTCACAGTAGGAATGGTGTACTTTCATCATAGGCCTTGTTGACTCCACTCTAAATGTAGCGTTTATGGTTGTGACCAAAAAGCTAAATTTTGGTCTCATCACTCCAAATTACTTTGTGCCAGAAGGTTTGAGGCTTGTCTCTGTGCTGTTTGGCGTATTGTAAGCGGGATACTTTGTGGCATTTGCAGTAATGGCTTTCTTCTGGCGACTCAACCATGCAGTCCATCTTTCTACAAATGCCTCCTTATTGTGCATCTTGAAACAGCCACACCACATGTTTTCAGAGAATCCTGTATTTCACCTGAAGTTATTTGTGGGTTTGTCTTTGAATACCGAACAATTTTCCTGGCAGTTGTGGCTGAAATTTTAGTTGGTCTACCTGACCATGGTTTGGTTTCAACAGAACCCCTTATTTTCCACTTCTTGATTAGAGTTTGAAAACTGCTGATTTGCATTCTCAATTCCTTGGATATCTTTTTATATCCCTTTCCTATTTTATACAGTTCAACTACCTTTTCCCGTAGATCCTTTGACAATTCTTTTGCTTTCCCCATGACTCAGAATCCAGAAACGTCAGTGCAGCACTGGATGAAAGATGCAAGGGTCTGTCAGGAGTCTAGAAACTCATTGACCTTTTATACACACACACTAATTACAAGCAAACAGATCACAGGTGAGGATGGTTACCTTTAATATCCATTTGAACCCCTTTGTGTCAACTTGTGTGCATGTTATCAGGCCAAAATCACGAGGGTATGTAAACTTTTGATCAGGGTCATTTGGGTAGTTTCTGTTGTCATTATGATTTAAAATGAGTAAACACAGTTGATTGATAATAAATGGCTTCAGCAAAACACTAACCATGAGTGAAAGAAAAGTTTTTGTGTTATCATTCATATTCTCTGAAAAATGCCCAAGAAATCATAAATAACACCTGAGACCTCATATCTTTGAGCCCTTATAACTTTTTTTATGCAATTTAATTTTTTTTTTTTTATTAGCTAGTGTTATTTTTAGTATAACTGTACTTTTAAATGTATTTCTGATATGTTTTGAGCAACTTTTTTGTCAAGCGTAACAGTTAACCATAGATCTGAGGTCAGGCTATCCCACCGCACATTAAATTCATTGTGCTCACGCAAACGAGTTTACTTTCACCTCGTAATAATGTGCTACTTTCGTCACACTCAAAAAGCCCATAGTTGTTAGTTCAACACCTGAAATACAGTAGAATTTTTAAAAGGACACTAGGTTTTATGGCTAACTCCATGTACCTGAATATCCTTTGTCTTCTGCTGCTGGAACAGATCAATGACCTCTTCCAGTTGATGAGTGGTACGAGCTGCATCCACTGAAGCCTTCTGCACATTGGATTCAGCCTAGAAATGTTAAGAGGACGCAAATACAAAAGCGTTATGCTGCTGACATTACCGCTACACTGTACACAAACAACTCATAAAGCATAAATCGTGTTATGAAGCCAGACAGCATAAGAGTCTTTTGTAAAGACAGGCAAACCCTGCATACCACAATAACACAGGAGACAGTTGGGTCTCAGAGAGTTTAACCCTTTGGTTTACACAGAGAGCTACAAGACATCCAGAAGTCAAAGGAAAGTGAAATTAAATAAAAAAGTTTTTTTAATGATCCAGTCTATCAAACAGATTCAAACATGAAAAATCACAGACAAAAACAAACAACCAACCAACCAAGAAAAACAACATATTTTTTAAAAGTGTCGCTCTTTATCACAATTTAGTGGCTTCAAATTGAAGTTATTTATTTTGTAATTATAACCATTATAGTGCTAGATTACGAGTAGAGCGCTATTTTGCGCTCCTGCTAGTGCATTATCTTCCCTTTTTGTGCATGAGCGCAACCCGATGCACCCCCAAAAAATAGACTTTGCAAAGTCGTGTTCACCTTAATGTACTCCCCTATAGACTTTAATGGAGCACGCAAACTGAAAAAATCTAACACTTATACTCTTGCGCTAACCCGCATCGCAATAACCCTCTCTAATAACACCTAAACCGCCACAACCTCTACTGCAAAAAACTCCTTAAACCATATTAACCCATAAACTGCCACAACCCTTACCGCAAATTACCCCGCTAAACTATTAAATCCTTAACCGCCACATACCCCAACGCTATAATCTCTGTAGCCGATTAACCCCCTAACTGCCACCACCACATTGAAAACTACCCTGTAACCTATTAACCCCCTAACCTCTTAATAGCTTACACCCCCTAAGATACAAAAATTAAAAAACCTACCATTCCAAAAATTGAAAAAACCTACCATTGAGAAATTTTTAAAACCTGAACCAGTAAGATCTAAAACTAAAGTCCCATTAAAAAAATGCCCCAAAGTTAAAAAACTAAACTAACACTAAAACCTACTCTAAAAATTGCCCTGAAAAGAACATTTGTCGGGCAGTGCCCAAGTTGAAGCAATTAGCTCTTTTGCATAAACAAAACCCAAGCCTAAAATGGTGGGCTATGTAGTGTTTTAAGGGGATAATAGTGTAGCAGTGTCATGTACGGTGAGCTATGTGGAGGTTTAGGGGTTACTAGTGTAGCGGGGTAGTTTTGCAATGGGGGTGTGGCAGTTAGTGGGTTAATGGTATAGCGGGGTAGTTTGCGATGGGGTGTGTGGTAATTTAGGGGTTAATAGCATAGTTTAGTGCAACTTTTTCCTCAAACTTGTGAACTTTATGTGAACTTTTAAATTTCAAAAAACGTTTGGGTGTAAAATGCGATTGTATTTAAGCGATTCCATTTACTTTCAACCTGTAATACGAGTGCACTTATGCACTCGATGGGGCCCATCAAAAGTTGCACGAGAAGCACTAACGTGATTGTGAAATCGCAGTGTTTTTTGTGCTAGACTCCATATTACAAGTGAAACAACGTTTAAATTATTGTGAATTTGCGCAAACTCACAGTAATTTAAACGTTGTTTCACTTATAATATGGAGTCTAGCACAAAAAACACTGCGATTTCACAATCACGTTAGTGCTTCTCGTGCAATTGATTGTACTCCATTCATGATCTAGCTCATAATTGTATATTGTAAAACCAAATTCAGACAGAAATCAGGAGAAGAAAAGCAAACCATCTTCCTAAACTTGTCAAGGGATAGGTACCCCTATACAAACCTGTTTCAGAAAGAAATCAAGTTAACCAGTTTTAGTTATCAGAGATTTTAAATATATAATAAGAAAAATTAATTGTCTTGTTTTCCTCTGACAAGGGTTAAACCCCTAGATTACAAGTTTTGTGGTCGTGTTTTAATGCTGAAAAAAATGGCCATTTCAGCGTTAAAACAGCACCGCAGCCATTATAAGTCTTGTCGGTATAGCTGTACCGCAAACATTTTAGCCTGTACCGCAACGTCAGTCCCGCACACGTAAAAACATAATTTATGCTTACCTGATAAATTCCTTTCTTCTGTAGTGTGATCAGTCCACGGGTCATCATTACTTCTGGGATATTACTCCTCCCCAACAGGAAGTGCAAGAGGATTCACCCAGCAGAGCTGCATATAGCTCCTCCCCTCTACGTCACTCCCAGTCATTCGACCAAGGACCAACGAGAAAGGAAAAGCCAAGGGTGAAGTGGTGACTGGAGTATAAATTAAAAAATATTTACCTGCCTTAAAAACAGGGCGGGCCGTGGACTGATCACACTACAGAAGAAAGGAATTTATCAGGTAAGCATAAATTATGTTTTCTTCTGTTAAGTGTGATCAGTCCACGGGTCATCATTACTTCTGGGATACCAATACCAAAGCAAAAGTACACGGATGACGGGAGGGATAGGCAGGCTCTTTATACAGAAGGAACCACTGCCTGAAGAACCTTTCTCCCAAAAATAGCCTCCGAGGAAGCAAAAGTGTCAAATTTGTAAAATTTGGAAAAAGTATGAAGCGAAGACCAAGTTGCAGCCTTGCAAATCTGTTCAACAGAGGCCTCATTCTTGAAGGCCCAAGTGGAAGCCACAGCTCTAGTAGAATGAGCTGTAATTCTTTCAGGAGGCTGCTGTCCAGCAGTCTCATAAGCTAAACGAATTATGCTACGAAGCCAAAAAGAAAGAGAGGTAGCGGAAGCTTTTTGACCTCTCCTCTGCCCAGAGTAAATGACAAACAGAG
Source organism: Bombina bombina (assembly GCF_027579735.1). Classification (NCBI taxonomy): domain Eukaryota; kingdom Metazoa; phylum Chordata; class Amphibia; order Anura; family Bombinatoridae; genus Bombina; species Bombina bombina. The sequence goes on along the minus strand of NC_069499.1, from coordinate 1,265,599,063 downwards.
AAGACGTTTGTCGAAATTCCTTAGTTGCCTGTAAGTAAAATTTTAGGGCACGGACTACATCCAGGTTGTGCAGTAGACGTTCCTTCTTTGAAGAAGGATTTGGGCATAAAGAAGGAACAACAATCTCTTGATTGATATTCCTGTTAGTAACTACCTTAGGTAAGAACCCAGGTTTAGTACGCAGGACTACCTTATCCGAATGAAAAATCAAATAAGGAGAATCACAATGTAAGGCTGATAATTCAGAGACTCTTCGAGCCGAGGAAATAGCCATTAAAAATAGAACTTTCCAAGATAACAACTTTATATCAATGGAATGAAGGGGTTCAAACGGAACGCCCTGTAAAACATTAAGAACAAGGTTTAAACTCCATGGTGGAGCAACAGTTTTAAACACAGGCTTAATCCTGGCCAAATCCTGACAAAAAGCCTGGACGTCAGGAACTTCTGACAGACGTTTGTGTAACAGAATGGACAGAGCTGAGATCTGTCCCTTTAATGAACTAGCAGATAAACCCTTTTCTAAACCTTCTTGTAGAAAAGACAATATCCTAGGAATCCTAACCTTACTCCAAGAGTAACCCTTGGATTCACACCAATATAGGTATTTACGCCATATCTTATGGTAAATCTTTCTGGTAACAGGTTTCCTAGCCTGTATTAAGGTATCAATAACTGACTCAGAAAAACCACGTCTTGATAAAATCAAGCGTTCAATTTCCAAGCAGTCAGCTTCAGAGAAGTTAGATTTTGATGTTTGAAGGGACCCTGTATCAGAAGGTCCTGTTTCAGAGGTAGAGACCAAGGTGGACAGGATGACATGTCCACCAGGTCTGCATACCAAGTCCTGCGTGGCCACGCAGGTGCTATTAGAATCACTGATGCTCTCTCTTGTTTGATTCTGGCAATCAATCGAGGAAGCAACGGGAAGGGTGGAAACACGTAAGCCATCCTGAAGTCCCAAGGTGCTGTCAGAGCATCTATCAGGACTGCTCCTGGATCCCTGGATCTGGACCCGTAACGAGGAAGCTTGGCGTTCTGTCGAGACGCCATGAGATCTATCTCTGGTTTGCCCCAACGTCGAAGTATTTGGGCAAAGACCTCCGGATGAAGTTCCCACTCCCCCGGATGAAAAGTCTGACGACTTAAGAAATCCGCCTCCCAGTTCTCCACTCCCGGGATGTGGATTGCTGACAGGTGGCAAGAGTGAGACTCTGCCCAGCGAATTATCTTTGATACTTCCATCATAGCTAGGGAGCTTCTTGTCCCTCCCTGATGGTTGATGTAAGCTACAGTCGTGATGTTGTCCGACTGAAACCTGATGAACCCCCGAGTTGTCAACTGGGGCCAAGCCAGGAGGGCATTGAGAACTGCTCTCAATTCCAGAATGTTTATTGGCAGGAGACTCTCCTCCTGACTCCATTGTCCCTGAGCCTTCAGGGAATTCCAGACGGCACCCCAACCTAGAAGGCTGGCGTCTGTTGTAACAATTGTCCAGTCTGGTCTGCTGAATGGCATCCCCCTGGACAGATGTGGCCGAGAAAGCCACCATAGAAGAGAATTTCTGGTCTCTTGATCCAGATTCAGAGAAGGGGATAAGTCTGAGTAATCCCCATTCCACTGACTTAGCATGCACAGTTGCAGTGGTCTGAGGTGTAAGCGTGCAAAGGGTACTATGTCCATTGCCGCTACCATTAAGCCGATTACCTCCATGCATTGAGCCACTGACGGGTGTTGAATGGAATGAAGGGTGCGGCAAGCACTTTGAAGTCTTGTTAGCCTGTCCTCTGTCAGGTAAATCTTCATTTCTACAGAATCTATAAGAGTCCCCAGGAAGGGAACTCTTGTGAGTGGAACGAGTGAACTTTTCTTTTCGTTCACCTTCCATCCATGTGACCTTAGAAATGCCAGCACTAACTCTGTATGAGACTTGGCAGTTTGAAAGCTTGAAGCTTGTATCAGAATGTCGTCTAGGTATGGAGCTACCGAGATTCCCCGCGGTCTTAGTACCGCCAGAAGAGCACCCAGAACCTTTGTGAAGATTCTTGGAGCTGTAGCCAATCCGAATGGAAGAGCCACAAACTGGTAATGCTTGTCTAGGAAGGCAAACCTTAGGTACCGATAATGATCTTTGTGAATCGGTATGTGAAGGTAAGCATCTTTTAAATCTACAGTGGTCATGTACTGACCCTCTTGGATCATAGGTAAAATTGTCCGAATAGTCTCCATCTTGAACGATGGGACTCTTAGGAATTTGTTTAGGATCTTTAAGTCCAGGATTGGTCTGAAAGTTCCCTCTTTTTTGGGAACCACAAACAGATTTGAGTAAAACCCCTGTCCCTGTTCCGATCGTGGAACTGGATGGATTACTCCCATTAACAAGAGCTCTTGTACGCAGCGTAGAAACGCCTCTTTCTTTGTCTGGATTGTTGACAATCTTGACAGATGAAATCTCTCTCTTGGAGGAGAGTATTTGAAGTCCAGAAGGTATCCCTGAGATATTATCTCTAGCGCCCAGGGATCCTGAACATCTCTTGCCCAAGCCTGGGCGAAGAGAGAAAGTCTGCCCCCCACTAGATCCGATCCCGGATCGGGGGCCCTCAATTCATGCTGTTTTAGGGGCAGCAGCAGGTTTCCTAGTCTGCTTGCCCTTGTTCCAGGACTGGTTAGGTTTCCAGCCTTGTCTGTAGCGAGCAACAGCTCCTTCCTGTTTTGGTGCAGAGGAAGTTGATGCTGCTCCTGCTTTGAAATTACGAAAGGAACGAAAATTAGACTGTCTAGTCTTGGCTTTGGCTTTGTCCTGAGGCAGGGCATGGCCTTTACCTCCTGTAATGTCAGCGATAATCTCTTTCAACCCGGGCCCGAATAAGGTCTGCCCTTTGAAAGGTATATTAAGCAATTTAGACTTAGAAGTAACATCAGCTGACCAGGATTTTAGCCACAGCGCCCTGCGTGCCTGAATGGCGAATCCTGAATTCTTCGCCGTAAGTTTAGTAAGATGTACTACGGCCTCCGAAATGAATGAATTAGCTAGTTTAAGGACTCTAAGCCTGTCCGTAATGTCGTCCAGAGTAGCTGAACCAATGTTCTCTTCCAGAGACTCAATCCAGAATGCCGCTGCAGCCGTGATCGGCGCAATGCATGCAAGGGGTTGCAATATAAAACCTTGTTGAACAAACATTTTCTTAAGGTAACCCTCTAACTTTTTATCCATTGGATCTGAAAAAGCACAGCTATCCTCCACCGGGATAGTGGTACGCTTAGCTAAGGTAGAAACTGCTCCCTCCACCTTAGGGACCGTTTGCCATAAGTCCCTTGTGGGTGGCGTCTATTGGAAACATTTTTCTAAATATCGGAGGGGGTGAGAACGGCACACCGGGTCTATCCCACTCCTTAGTAACAATTTCAGTAAGTCTCTTAGGTATAGGAAAAACCTCAGTACTCGTCGGGTACCGCAAAATATTTATCCAACCTACACATTTTCTCTGGTATTGCAACTGTGTTACAATCATTCAGAGCCGCTAACACCTCCCCTAGTAATACACGGAGGTTTTCCAGTTTAAATTTAAAATTTGAAATATCTGAATCCAGTCTATTTGGATCAGAACCGTCACCCACAGAATGAAGTTCTCCGTCCTCATGTTCTGCCACCTGTGACGCAGTGTCTGACATGGCCCTAATATTATCAGCGCACTCTGTTCTCACCCCAGAGTGATCACGCTTACCTCTTAGTTCTGGTAATTTAGCCAAAACCTCAGTCATAACAGTAGCCATATCCTGTAATGTGATTTGTAATGGCCGCCCAGATGTACTCGGCGCTACAATATCACGCACCTCCCTCTGAGCGGGAGATGTAGGTACTGACACGTGAGGCGAGTTAGTCGGCATAACTCTCCCCTCGTTGTTTGGTGAAATTTGTTCAATTTGTACAGATTGACTTTTATTTAAAGTAGCATCAATACAGTTAGTACATAAATTTCTATTGGGCTCCACTTTGGCATTGCAACAAATGACACAGGTATCATCCTCTGAATCAGACATGTTTAACACACTAGCAAATAAACTTGCAACTTGGAAATACAATTCAATTAGAATAATATTAAAACGTACTGTGCCTTTAAGAAGCACAGAACATCTATGACAGTTGAAAAATTAATAAATTGAAACAGTTATAGCCTCAATTCTTGTAAACAACACAACTTTAGCAAAGGTTAAATCCCATTAGCAAAGATAACAAATTCTGAAAGCAGAAACAAATTACAGAATAAACGTTTTTTATCTCAGTCAAACTATAATTCTCACAGCTCTGCTGAGAGAAATTACCTCCCTCAAAATAAGTTTTGAAGACCCCTGAGCTCTGTAGAGATGAACCGGATCATGCAGGGAATACAATGAATTGCTGACTGAAATATTTGATGTGTAGTAAAAGCGCCAAAAAACGGCCCCTCCCCCCTCACACACAGCAGTGAGGGAGAACAGAAACTGTCAGAAAACAGATTAAGCAACTGCCAAGTGGAAAAATAGTGCCCAAACATTTATTCACTCAGTACCTCAGCAAATGAAAACGATTTTACATTCCAGCAAAAACGTTAAACATAATCTCTAGTTATTAAACAGCTTTATGTATTTCTTACAGTGTAATTCTAGTGAAGTACCATTCCCCAGAATACTGAAGTGTAAAGTATACATACATGACATTATATCGGTATGGCAGGATTTTCTCATCAATTCCATTGTCAGAAAATAAAAACTGCTACATACCTCTATGCAGATTCATCTGCCCGCTGTCCCCTGATCTGAAGTTTACCTCTCCTCAGATGGCCGAGAAACAGCAATATGATCTTAACTACTCCGGCTAAAATCATAAAAAAAACTCTGGTAGATTCTTCTTCAAACTCTGCCAGAGAGATAATAACACACTCCGGTGCTATTTTAAAATAACAAACTTTTGATTGAAGATATAAAACTAAGTATAATCACCATAGTCCTCTCACACATCCTATCTAGTCGTTGGGTGCAAGAGAATGACTGGGAGTGACGTAGAGGGGAGGAGCTATATGCAGCTCTGCTGGGTGAATCCTCTTGCACTTCCTGTTGGGGAGGAGTAATATCCCAGAAGTAATGATGACCCGTGGACTGATCACACTTAACAGAAGAAAAGTATGTTTTTTTCATGGGGCCTACATAGCGCTGCCATTACGAGTTTTGCGGTCAGGCTAAAAAGCTTGCTTTCTAGTCTATTCGACACAATCCATACCGCCATCTGAGAGAAGTAGTTATGAGTTTTACGCAACAAAACTGTAACATAAAACTCAACTAAAGTGTTACAAAGTACACTAAACACCCATAAACTACCTATTAACCCCTAAACCGAGGCCCGCCCGCATCGCAAACACTATATTAAACTTATTGACCCCTAGTCGGCCGCTCCCGACATCGCTGCCGCTAAAAATAACTATTAACCCCTATTCCGCCACTCCCCGACATCGTCACCACTATAATAAAGATATTAACCCCTAAACCTTCGCCCTCCCGCATCGCAAACACTATTTAAATATTAACCTCTTATCTGCCGTCCGCATCGTCCCCACTGTTACTGTACTAAAGTTATTAAGCCCTACACCTCCACCACTATAATAAACCTATTAACCCCTAAACCGCAAGCCCCCCACAAAGAAATATACTAAAGTAAACTATTAACCCCTAAACCGAAAGCCCCCTACATCGCAATAAACTAAATTAAACTAGTAACCCCTAAACCTAACGCTATCATAACTTTATATTAAAATTACAATTTCCCTATCTTAAATTAAACCTGTCAAATTAAAAAAAATAAGTTTAAACTAACAATTAAACTAATATAATTATTAAACTAAAATTAAACTACCAATTAATCTAAAAAAAAACTAAAAAAAACCCACCCAAAAACCCTTAAAAAAAAACCTAATACTAACCCCCAATGATCCACTTACAGTTTTTGAAGTCCCGCTAGAACGATCTTCATCCAGGCAGCGAGAAGTCTTCATCCAGATGGCCTCTTCTATCTTCATCAGGCGCTGAAGTCCTCATCCATGCGGCAATAAGTCTTCATCCAGGCAGCCTCTTCTATCTTCATCCTGACGGCATCTTTTATCTTGATCCCGGTGGCGAGGAGCAGGTCCATCCTGAAGACATCCGGCGCGGAGCATCCTCTTCATACGGTCGCCGCTGTACACTGATTCTTCAATGCAAGGGAGCCGTTTCAAAATGGCGTCCCTTGTATTCCTATTGGCTGAAAATTTTGAATCAGCCAATAGGAATTAGAGCTGCTAAAATCCTATTGGCTGTTCAAATCAGCCAATAGGATTTAAAGGGACAGTCTAGTATAAATTAAACTTTCATTATTCAGATAGGACTTTTAATTTTAATCAACTTTCCAATTTACTTTTATCATCAAATTTGCTTTTTTCTCTTGATATTCTTAGTTTAAACTAAACATAGGTAGGCTCATTTCTAAGCCTTTGAGGGCTGCCTCTTATCACATGCTTTTTAAATCTCTTTTCAACACAAAGAGACAGAAAGTACATGTGGGCCATATAGATAACACTGTGTTCAGGCACAGGGGGTTATTTAAGATTTAGCACAAAACAATGCTAAATTTAAGACAATCCTATACTATAAAAGGCCAAGTGTGTTTGTCCAAAGCTGTCATGCGCAGTAGAGACAGCACGAGGATAAACACACCTGGCCTTACAGTCCCTAAGTCTCTGCAGTGCGAGCAGAAGTGGGAGTGACCGAGCGTGGCCGGGGGCGTGACCGAGCGTCGACGGGGACTTGGCCGAGCGTGAAGGGGGCGGGACCAGGTGGCCGTGAAAGGCTGTGCAGACTGAGAGCTCAAAACAGCTCAAAAGAGGGGAGAGAAAAGATAAGAAAGGGGAGAGAGAGATCAAGAGGGGAGAGAGAGATCAAGAGGGGAGATAAAGAGAGCACAAGAGAGGGAGCAATAGAGAGGGAGAGAGACAGCAAAAGAGATGGGGGAAGGAGAGCAAAAGAGAGGGGAGAGAGATCAAAAGAGAGGGGGGGGGAGAGAGAGAGAGGAGGAGGGAAAAGAGAGGGGGGGAGGAGAGAGAGATAGGGGGGGGAGGAAGGGAGAGAGAGGGAAGGAGAGAGAGGGGGGGAGGAAGGGAGAGAGAGGGAAGGAGAGAGAGGGGGGAGGGAAGGAGAGAGAGGGGGGAGGGTGGGAGAGAGAGAGAGGGGGAGGGAGGGAGGGAGAGAGAGAGAGGGGGGAGGGATAGAAAGAGGGGGGAGGGAGAGAGGGGAGGGGGAGGAAGAGAGGGAGGGAGAGAGGGGAGGGGGAGGGAAAGAGAGAGGGGAGGGGGAGGGAGAGAGGGGAGGGGAGTGAGAGAGGGGAGGGAGAGAGGGGAGGGGGAGGGAGAGAGGGGAGGGGAGAGGAGAGAGAGAGGGGAGAGATAGAGGGGGAGAGAGAGAGAGAGAGAGAGAGAGAGGGGGAGAGAAAGAGGGGAGATAGAGAGGGGGGAGATAGAGAGGGGGAGAGAGAGAGGGGGAGAGAGAGGGGAGAGAGAGAGGGGGAGAGAGAGAGGGGGGGGAAAGAGAGGGGGGAGAGAGAGAGGGGGGGGGGAGAGAGAGGAGGGGGAGAGAGATAGAGGGGGAGAGAGAGAAGGGGGGAGAGAGAGAGGGGGGAGAGAGAGGGGGGAGAGAGGGGGGGAGAGGAGTGGGGAAAGAGAGAGAGAGAGAGAGAGAGAGAGAGAGGGGGGAGAGAGAGAGAGGGGAGAGATAGAGGGGAGAGAGAGAGAGATAGAGGGGAGAGAGATAGAAGGGAGAGAGGGGAGGGGGAGGGAAATAGAGAGGGGAGGGGGAGGGAAATAGAGAGGGGAGGGGGAGGCAAAAGAGAGGGGAGGGGGAGGGAGAGAGAGAGGGGAGGGGGAGGGAGAGAGAGAGGGGAGGGGGAGGGAGAGAGAGAGGGGAGGGAGAGAGGGGAGGGAGAGAGAGAGGGGAGAGAGAGAGGGGAGGGAGAGAGGAGAGAGAGAGGGGGGAGATAGAGAGAGGGGGGAGATAGAGAGAGGGGGGAGAGAGAGAGGGGGGAGAGAGAGATAGGGGAGAGAGAGAGAGAGGGGGGAGAGAGGGGAGAGAGAAAGAGAGAGAAGAGGGGGTGAGAGAGAGGGGAGGAGAGAGGGGGAGAGAGGGATAGGGGGCAGAGAGAGAGGGGGAGAGAGAGAGGAGGGGGAGAGAGAGAGGGGGGGGGGGAGAGAGAGTCTCTCTTGAGGACTAGTAGATAATAAACAGTCACAGTCATGTGATCAGGGGGCTTGAGAAGGTTCCAAGATACAAGGTAATCACAGAGGTAAAAAGTGTATTAACTGTGTTGGTTATGCAAAACTGGGGAATGGGTAATAAAGGGATTATCTATCTTTTAAAACAATAACAATTCTATGGTAGACTGTCCCTTTAAGCACCTTTCATTCTATTGGATGATTCCTATTGGCTGATTCAAATTTTTCAGCCAATAGGAATGCAATGGACGCCATTTTGAAATGGCTCCCTTGCATTGAAGATTCAGTGTACAGCGGCGACCGTATGAAGAGGATGCTCCGTGCCGGATGTCTTCAGGATGGACCCGCTCCACTGGGATCAAGATAGAAGATGCCGCCTGAATGAAGATAGAAGAGGCCCACCTGGATGAAGACTTCTCGCCACCTGGATGAAAAATCGTTCAAGCGGGACTTCAAAAAGTAGATCATCGGGGGTTAGGGGTTTTTTTAGATTAGGGTTTGGGCAGCAAAAGAGCTAAATGCTCTTTTAAGGACAATGCCCATACAAATGCCCTTTTCAGGGCAAAGGGTAGATTAGGTTTTTTAGATAGTATTTATTTTGTGGGTTTGGGGTGGGTGGGTGTTTGTAATGTTAGTGGGTCTTTGCCATTTTTTTTCAGGTAAAAGAGCTGTTTAACTTAGGGCAATGCCCTACAAAAGGTCCTTTTAAGGGCTATTGGTAGTTTATTCTAGATTAGCGGCTAGATTACGAGTTTTGCTTTATGAGGGGTGCGTTGCTAACTTGCACGTTATTTTCACCGCTAACTTCCCTACAGCGCTGGTATTAAAGTTTTTTACAAACCCGGCGTTAAAAGGCAAGAAGTGAGCTTAGAGCAAAATTGTGCTCCATACCGCACTCCAATACCAGCGCTGCTTAAGTCAGCGGTAAGCTGGCTGTACGTGCTCGTGCACAATTTCTCCATAGACGCCAATGGGGAGAGCCGGCTGAGAAAAAGTCTAACATCTGCCAAAAAGCAGCGTAAAGCTCAGTAACACAGCCCCATTAAATCCTATGGGGAAACAAATTTTATGTTTACACCTAACACCCTAACATGAACCCCGAGTCTAAACACCCCTAATCTTACACTTATTAACCCCTAATCTGCTGCCCCCGACATCGCCGACACCTACATTATATTTATTAACCCCTAATCTGCCGTCCCTAATGTCGCCACCACTTTATTACATTTATTAACCCCTAAACCTAAGTCTAACCCTAACACCCCCTAACTTAAATATAATTAAAAGAAATCTAAAGAAAACCTACTATTAATAACTAAATAATTCCTATTTAAAACTACTTACTTACCTGTAAAATAAACCCTAAGCTAGCTACAATATAACTAATAGTTACATTGTATCTAGCTTAGGGTTTATTTTTATTTTACAGGCAAGTTTGAATTTATTTTAACTAGGTAGAATAGTTACTAAATAGTTATTAACTATTTAATAACTTCCTAGCTAAAATAAATACAAATTGACCTTTAAAATAAAACCTAACCTGTCTTACACTAACACCTAACCTAACCCTACAATTAAATAAATTCCCTAAATTAAATACAATTAACTAAATTCAATACAATTAGCTAAATTACAAAAAAACAACAACACTAAATTACAGAAAATAAAAAACAAATTAGAAGATCTTTAAACTAATTACACTTAATCTAATAGCCCTATCAAAATAAAAAAAGCCCACCTAAAATAAAAAAACCTAGCCTAAACTAAACTACCAATAGCCCTTAAAAGGGCCTTATGCGGGGCATTGCCCCAAAGAAATCAGCTCTTTTACCTGTAAAAACAATACAAACAACCCCCCAACAGTAAAACCCACCACCCACACAACCAACCTCCCAAATAAAACCCTAACTAAAAAAACCTAAGCTCCCCATTGCCCTGAAAAGGACATTTGGATGGGCATTGCCCTTAAAAAGGGCAATTAGTTCTATTGCAGTCCAAACCCCTAATCTAAAAATAAAACCACGCAATACGCCCTTAAAAAATCCTAACACTAACCCCCGAAGATCCACTTACAGTTTTGAAGAGCCTACATCCATCCTCAACGAAGCCGGGAGAAGTCTTCATCCAAGCAGCAAGATGTCCTCAATGAAGCCGGCAGAAGTGGTCCTCCAGACGTGCAGAAGTCTTCACCCAGACGGCATCTTCTATCTTCATCCTTCTGACGTGGAGCGGCTCCATCTTCAAGACATCCGGCGCGGAGCATCCTCTTCAATCGACGGCTTCTTCTGGAATGAAGGTTCCTTTAAGTGACGTCATCCAAGATGGCGTCCTTAGATTCCGATTGGCTGATAGAATTCTATCAGCCAATCGGAATTAAGGTTTAAAAAATCCTATTGGCTGATGCAATCAGCCAATAGGATTGAACTTCAATCCTATTGGCTGATCCAATCAGCCAATAGGATTGAGCTTGCATAAGATAGGTTAGGTTTTATTTTACAGGTCAATTTGTATTTATTTTAGCTAGGTACTTATTAAATAGTTAATAACTATTTAGTAACTATTCTACCTAGTTAAAATAAATACAAACTTACCTGTACAATAAAAATAAAACCTGGGGCGTGTCTCTGGGCAGCACCTTAAGTGGTTGCATTATTAGTTGCTCTGAGTGAAACACTGATAATATGCCTTTTATTTGTGTTTAAGAGGTCCATCCATCTACCTCACCCTGATATCTGAAGAATACACATCAAGCTGAATTGAATGGTACCACAATATTGGGGAATTACACTCTGAATAACTGATCCGGAACGTTGAGGCCTAAGGCAGGCTCCGCAGCGAGAGGCTCTCAACACCCCCCCCCCCCCCGGTATCTTGTATGCCGGGTATGCAGTGTACTATCACTGAAAAACCTCACCACTATCAAACCAGCATGCAAGCAATGGCGAATACACAGTTTATTGCTACTCTGAGCTCGCTTTTGGAGACCTACAGGATCCAGCTATGCGACCGCATAGAGGGGGCATGCCGACCTGACTTTGGCTGCCACGTGAAATCAGGGGAGCACCCGCAAGCAGTAAGCCTACCGAGCAACAGTAAGGAGACTTGCATTAAAGGAGAGAGTGGTGCTGGGTCTGATGGCAGTGACACAGGGATAAAAATTACTTCTGGCAAGCACGAGGTGCAGGAACGGCAGGGAGAGTACATCGCTGCCGCAGAAGCCGCACCATATGTTCCTGAAGCTGAGATAATACAGCAGCGACCCCCCCCGTGAGCAGACCCAAGCTACAGCATTCTTGCTGCTGCCTTGGAGGACCCCGGACCGCAGCTCCTGCAGCACTGTGATGAAACATAGGGGAGAGATCATGCAGATTACGCTTGGAGGAGCCCGATATGGATTACCACCATACTTGCTATTACAGACTGCTATCCCAGAAACTAGGGGCTCAACAGGATACGATGATTGTAGCTCACCTAAGTTAGCCCTCTTGCAAGTGGTTGGTGCCCTCACTTACCCGAGTACTTCTGGGAATCTATCTCCGCTGACGAAGCCGCCGAAGTCTACCTACAGAGCCTAGAGGAGGAGAGCAGCTTGCAAGCTGACAGACGGCACCCAGCTATCACTTGCTATATGGAACTTAAAAGGTGCGCAGGGAAATGCAGTTCCCTTACCTTTCATCTGCGGCTCCACATGCTAGAACGGTCAGGAGTGGGCTAAATATAACCGGACTACAGGGACTAAAGCCTACCTTGTAAGGCTGGACCTTCGGCAATACTACAGTAAGAGGTCATATGAACACAGCAGCGTTTATGCAAGTTTTAGTCCTAGAAGCCTAATAAGTTGGTATGTCCTGGGAAACACTCTGGCCTAGATTTAGAGTTCGGCGGTAGCCGTCAAAACCAGCGTTAGAGGCTCCTAACGCTGGTTTTGGGCGCCCGCTGGTATTTGGAGTCAGTGATTAAAGGGTCTAACGCTCACTTTTCAGCCGCGACTTTTCCATACCGCAGATCCCCCTACGCCATTTGCGTAGCCTATCTTTTCAATGGGATCTTTCTAACGCTGGTATTTAGAGTCGTTTCTGCAGTGAGCGTTAGAGCTCTAACGACAAGATTCCAGCCGCCTGAAAATAGCAGGAGTTAAGAGCTTTCTGGGCTAACGCCGGTTTATAAAGCTCTTAACTACTGTACCCTAAAGTACACTAACACCCATAAACTACCTATGTACCCCTAAACCGAGCTCCCCCCACACCGCCGCCACTCGATTAAAATTTTTAACCCCTAATCTGCCGACCGCCACCTACGTTATACTTATGTACCCCTAATCTGCTGCCCCTAACCCCGCCGACCCCTGTATTATATTTATTCACCCCTAACCTGCCCCCCACAACGTCGCCGCCAGCTACTTACAATAATTAACCCCCTAATCTTCCGACCGCAAATCGCCGCCACCTACGTTATCCCTATGTACCCCTAATCTGCTGCCCCTAACACCGCCGACCCCTATATTATATTTATTAACCCCTAATCTGCCCCCCTCAACGTCGCCGACACCTGCCTACACTTATTAACCCCTAATCTGCCGAGCGGACCTGAGCGCTACTATAATAAAGTTATTAACCCCTAATCCGCCTCACTAACCCTATAATAAATAGTATTAACCCCTAATCTGCCCTCCCTAACATCGCCGACACCTAACTTCAATTATTAACCCCTAAACTTCCGATCGGAGCTCACCGCTATTCTAATAAATGGATTAACCCCTAAAGCTAAGTCTAACCCTAACACTAACACCCCCCTAAGTTAAATATAATTTTTATCTAACGAAATAAATTAACTCTTATTAAATAACTTATTCCTATTTAAAGCTAAATACTTACCTGTAAAATAAATCCTAATATAGCTACAATATAAATTATAATTATATTATAGCTATTTTAGGATTAATATTTATTTTACAGGCAACTTTGTAATTATTTTAACCAGGTACAATAGCTATTAAATAGTTAAGAACTATTTAATAGTTACCTAGTTAAAATAATAACAAATTTACCTGTAAAATAAATCCTAACCTAAGTTATAATTAAACCTAACACTACCCTATCAATAAAATAATTAAATAAACTACCTACAATTACCTACAATTAACCTAACACTACACTATCAATAAATAAATTAAACATAATTGCTACAAATAAATACAATTAAATAAACTAGCTAAAGTACAAAAAATAAAAAAGAACTAAGTTACAGAAAATAAAAAAATATTTACAAACATAAGAAAAATATTACAACAATTTTAAACTAATTACACCTACTCTAAGCCCCCTAATAAAATAACAAAGCCCCCCAAAATAAAAAATTCCCTACCCTATTCTAAATTAAAAAGTTACAAGCTCTTTTACCTTACCAGCCCTGAACAGGGCCCTTTGCGGGGCATGCCCCAAGAATTTCAGCTCTTTTGCCTGTAAAAAAAAACATACAATACCCCCCCCCAACATTACAACCCACCACCCACATACCCCTAATCTAACCCAAACCCCCCTTAAATAAACCTAACACTAAGCCCCTGAAGATCTTCCTACCTTGTCTTCACCATCCAGGTATCACCGATCCGTCCTGGCTCCAAGATCTTCATCCAACCCAAGCGGGGGTTGGCGATCCATAATCCGGTGCTCCAAAGTCTTCCTCCTATCCGGCAAGAAGAGGACATCCGGACCGGCAAACATCTTCTCCAAGCGGCATCTTCGATCTTCTTCCATCCGGTGCGGAGCGGGTCCATCTTGAAGCAGGCGACGCGGATCCATCCTCTTCTTCCGATGTCTCCCGACTAATGACGGTTCCTTTAAGGGACGTCATCCAAGATGGCGTCCCTCGAATTCCGATTGGCTGATAGGATTCTATCAGCCAATCGGAATTAAGGTAGGAATTTTCTGATTGGCTGATGGAATCAGCCAATCAGAATCAAGTTCAATCCGATTGGCTGATCCAATCAGCCAATCAGATTGAGCTCGCATTCTATTGGCTGTTCCGATCAGCCAATAGAATGCGAGCTCAATCTGATTGGCTGATGGATCGGCCAATCGGATTGAACTTGATTCTGATTGGCTGATTCCATCAGCCAATCAGAAAATTCCTACCTTAATTCCGATTGGCTGATAGGATTCTATCAGCCAATCGGAATTCGAGGGATGCCATCTTGGATGACGTCCCTTAAAGGAACCGTCATTAGTCGGGAGACATCGGAAGAAGAGGATGGATTCGCGTCGCCTGCTTCAAGATGGACCCGCTCCGCACCGGATGGAAGAAGATCGAAGATGCCGCTTGGAGAAGATGTTTGCCGGTCCGGATGTCCTCTTCTTGCCGGATAGGAGGAAGACTTTGGAGCCTCTTCTGGACCGGATTATGGATCGCCAACCCCCGCTTGGGTTGGATGAAGATCTTGGAGCCAGGACGGATCGGTGATACCTGGATGGTGAAGACAAGGTAGGAAGATCTTCAGGGGCTTAGTGTTAGGTTTATTTAAGGGGGGTTTGGGTTAGATTAGGGGTATGTGGGTGGTGGGTTGTAATGTTGGGGGGGGGGGGTATTGTATTTATTCTTTTACAGGCAAAAGAGCTGAAATTCTTGGGGCATGCCCCGCAAAGGGCCCTGTTCAGGGCTGGTAAGGTAAAAGAGCTTGTAACTTTTTTAATTTAGAATAGGGTAGGGAATTTTTTATTTTGGGGGGCTTTGTTATTTTATTAGGGGGCTTAGAGTAGTGTAATTAGTTTAAAATTGTTGTAATATTTTTCTTATGTTTGTAAATATTTTTTTATTTTCTGTAACTTAGTTCTTTTTTATTTTTTGTACTTTAGCTAGTTTATTTAATTGTATTTATTTGTAGCAATTGTGTTTAATTTATTTATTGATAGTGTAGTGTTAGGTTAATTGTAGGTAATTGTAGGCAGTTTATTTAATTATTTTATTGATAGGGTAGTGTTAGGTTTAATTATAACTTAGGTTAGGATTTATTTTACAGGTAAATTTGTTATTATTTTAAATAGGTAACTATTAAATAGTTCTTAACTATTTAATAGCTATTGTACCTGGTTAAAATAATTACAAAGTTGCCTGTAAAATAAATATTAATCCTAAAATAGCTATAATATAATTATAATTTATATTGTAGCTATATTAGGATTTATTTTACAGGTAAGTATTTAGCTTTAAATAGGAATAAGTTATTTAATAAGAGTTAATTTATTTCGTTAGATAAAAATTATATTTAACTTAGGGGGGTGTTAGTGTTAGGGTTAGACTTAGCTTTAGGGGTTAATCCATTTATTAGAATAGCGGTGAGCTCCGATCGGAAGTTTAGGGGTTAATAATTGAAGGTAGGTGTCGGCGATGTTAGGGAGGGCAGATTAGGGGTTAATACTATTTATGATAGGGTTAGTGAGGCGGATTAGGGGTTAATAACTTTATTATAGTAGCGCTCAGGTCCGCTCGGCAGATTAGGGGTTAATAAGTGTAGGTAGGTGTCGGCGACGTTGTGGGGGGCAGATTAGGGGTTAATAAATATAACATAGGGGTCGGCGATGTTAGGGCAGCAGATTAGGGGTACATAGGGATAACGTAGGTGGCGGCGTTTTACGGAGCGGCAGATTAGGGGTTAATAATAATATGCAGGGGTCAGCGATTAGCGGGGGGCGGCAGATTAGGGGTTAATAAGTGTAAGATTAGGGGTGTTTAGACTCGGGGTACATGTTAGGGTGTTAGGTGCAGACGTAGGAAGTGTTCCCCCATAGGAAACAATGGGGCTGCGTTAGGAACTGAACGCTGCTTTTTTGCAGGTGTTAGGTTTTTTTTCAGCTCAAACAGTCCCATTGTTTCCTATGGGAGAATCGTGCACGAGCACGTTTTTGAGGCCGGCCGCGTCCGTAAGCAACTCTGGTATCGAGAGTTGCTTTTGCGGTAAAAATGCTCTACGCTCCTTTTTTGGAGCCTAACGCAGCATTTGTTTGAACTCTCGATACCAGAGTTAAATTTATGGTGCGGCCAGAAAAAAGCCCGCGGAGCGTTAACAGCCCTTTTACCGCCGAACTCCAAATCTAGGCCTCTGTGACTTTCAGACAGGATTTAGATTACACCTTCATTGTCAGACTGTTTACACTACTAGAAGATTGTATATGCAGACTTTCAGGATAGTAGTGCAGTTAATCTCCTCCTGTCTTTGGATCTTATTTGGGCTCCCAACCTTGCAGCTTACTGTTGATTGATGTTAATAAGTATAGTATTGCTGGATGTCAATGTGCGAAAGCTGTCCCCTTTAGCTTTGTGTTGGGGATAGCAGTATATGATTTCTACTTATACATACATCCTTGTGAAGCATTGTATAACTGTTGTTGTGTGAGCTGGCTACTATATTCTTAGGGTCTGTTTTAATATTATCCTGCGCCACACTGTTACCTATTATTACATAGCCCAGACCTACTATATATATGTTCTTGTTGATGAACCCAGAGTGACCCTTTAGACCTAATATTCACTTCTAGTTTTCTTTTGCTAGCCTACTGCTTGGATCGTATAGTTTACTATATATCACAAAATATGAAGAGTCTCAACATTTGGGATCCAAGGGTGGTCTCATATTAACATGTATATTCTTGTTTCACTGTTATTGCTATTTCAAGATTCATTAATGTCAATGGTTTATCTTGGTATGTTTATTTCAAGGTCCAAAAGAGACCGTGAGTTACATTAGAGCACCTCAAACAAGCCACCTAGCTTTCATGGGTCCACGAGTGGCCTGTGGAGTATATTAGAGGTGTTTTCACTTATTGACTAAAAAATATAAAACTGAGGTTTCAGAGGCTCATATAATATTATCAACTTGAAATTCTGTATATTTTGCCATTCTCTTATTGTTGTATTATGTTCTATGAGAAATATGGTATTTATTTTTGTCTGTATTGCTATGCAAAACCTCAATAAAAAATTAATGTAAAAAATAAAAAAATAAAACCTAAGATAGATACAATGCAAATATTAGTTATATTGTAGCTAGCTTAGGGTTTATTTTTTTAGTACTGTATTTAGTTTTAAATAGGAATTATTTAGTTAATGATAGAAATTTTTAGTTAGAATTATTTTAATTATATTTAAGTTAGGGGGTGTTACAGTTAGGGTTAGACTTAGATTTAGGGGTTAAAAAATTTAATATAGTAGCAGTGACGTTGGGGGCGGCAGATTAGGGGTTAATAAATGTAGGTAGGTGGTGGCGATGTTAGGGACAGCAGATTAGGGGTTAATAATATTTAACTAATGTTTGCAAGGCGGGAGTGCGGCGGTTTAGGGGTTAATATGTTTATTCTAGTGGCGGCGATGTCTGAAGCGGCAGATTAGGGGTTAATAATTTAATTTTAGTGTTTGCGATGCGGGAGGGCCTCGGTTTAGGGGTTAATATGTAGCTTATGGGTGTTAGTGTACTTTTTAGCACTTTTGTTATGAGTTTTATGCTACAGCATTGTAGTGTAAAACTCATAACTACTGACTTTATAATGCGTTACGAATCTTGACGGTATAGGCTGTAACGCTCACTTTTTGGCCTCCCAGGACAAGCTTGTAATACTGGCGCTATGAAAGTCCCATTGAAAATAGACTATATGCAAATTGCGTAAGTTGATTTGCAGTAAGCCCAAAAAAGTGTGCGGTGCCCCTAAATCTGCAAGACTCGTAATAGCAGCGGTAGTAAAAAAGCAGCGTTATGAGACTTAACGCTGCTTTTTTACTCATAACGCAAGACTCGTAATCTAGCCGTAGGTTTTTTATTTTGGGGTGTTTTTAAAAAAAATGGGTATTAGAATAGTGATGTGGGAGGCCAGAGGTTTAGGGGTTAATACCTTTATTTAGTGGTGGCGATGTCGGGGAGCGGCGGAATAGGGGTTAATAACTTTAATATAGTGGTGGCGATGTTGGGGTGTGGCGGAATAGGGGTTAATAACTTTAATATAGTGGTGGCGATATCGGGAGCGGCAAATTAGGGGTTAATACCTTTATTTAGATGGCGGTGTTATCGGGAGCAGCAGATTAGGGGTTAATAACTGTAGGTAGGTTGTGGCGATGTCGGGCGGCAGATTAGGGGTTAATAAGTTTATGTAGGTGTCGGCGAAGTCGGGACGGCAGTTTAGGGGTGTTTAGATGTGGGGTTTATGTTAGGTTTACATTTTTATTTTCCCCATAGACATCATATGGGCTGCGTTACAAAGCTTTTCTTTCTGCGATCGCAGGTGTTAGGCTTTTTTCTGACACACCCTCCTCATTGATGTCTATAGGGAAAGCGTGCATGAGCATGTCAAAACATTGCTTGTATTTTGTGCGGTATGGAGCTCAACGCAACCATATCGCACGCATAAGCCGGCTGTTTTAAAACTTGTAATGGCTGCGCTAAAGGGAGTTAAATAACGCAACTTTTGTTTAGTTCGTTAATTTCCCTATAGCACGCATAACTCGTAATCTAGCTGAAAGTTAGCTAAGGGGAGGATTATTCAGTTTTTAAGAAAAAAAATGACTAATCCAATTACTCTGGTCCCTTTGTGATATGTTACATCTTGAGCTTTGAGACATTTTATTTCTAGGGTCCACATAGTAATTTCAACAGAAAAACATAATTTATGCTTACCTGATAAATTCCTTTCTCCTGTAGTGTAGTCAGTCCACGGGTCATCCATTACTTATGGGATTATATCTCCTCCCTAACAGGAAGTGCAAGAGGATCACCCAAGCAGAGCTGCTATATAGCTCCTCCCCTCTACGTCATACCCAGTCATTCGACCGAAACCAAACGAGAAAGGAGAAACTATAGGGTGCAGTGGTGACTGGAGTTTAATTTAAAATTTAGACCTGCCGTAAAAACAGGGCGGGCCGTGGACTGACTACACTACAGGAGAAAGGAATTTATCAGGTAAGCATAAATTATGTTTTCTCCTATTAAGTGTAGTCAGTCCACGGGTCATCCATTACTTATGGGATACCAATACCAAAGCTAAAAGTACACGGATGACGGGAGGGACAGGCAGGATCTTTACACGGAAGGAACCACTGCCTGAAGAACCTTTCTCCCAAAAACAGCCTCCGAAGAAGCAAAAGTGTCAAATTTGTAAATTTCGAAAAGGTGTGAAGTGAAGACCAAGTTGCAGCCTTGCAAATCTGTTCAACAGAGGCCTCATTTTTAAAGGCCCAAGTGGAAGCCACAGCTCTAGTAGAATGAGCTGTAATTCTTTCAGGAGGCTGCTGTCCAGCAGTCTCATAAGCTAAACGTATTATGCTACGAAGCCAGAAAGAGAGAGAGGTAGCCGAAGCTTTTTGACCTCTCCTCTGTCCAGAATAAACTACAAACAGGGAAGAAGTTTGGCGAAAATCTTTAGTTGCCTGCAAATAAAATTTCAGGGCACGGACGACGTCCAGATTGTGCAGAAGTCGTTCCTTCTTTGAAGAAGGGTTAGGGCACAATGATGGAACAACAATCTCTTGATTGATATTCCTGTTAGTGACTACCTTAGGTAAGAACCCAGGTTTAGTACGCAGAACTACCTTGTCTGAATGAAAAATCAGATAAGGAGAATCACAATGTAAGGCCGATAACTCAGAGACTCTTCGAGCCGAGGAAATAGCCATTAAAAACAGAACTTTCCAAGATAACAGCTTGATATCAATGGAATGAAGGGGTTCAAACGGAACACCCTGTAAAACGTTAAGAACTAAGTTTAAGCTCCACGGCGGAGCAACAGTTTTAAACACAGGCTTAATCCTGGCCAAAGCCTGACAAAAGGCCTGAACGTCTGGAACTTCTGACAGACGTTTGTGTAAAAGGATGGACAGAGCTGAGATCTGTCCCTTTAACAAACTAGCAGATAAACCCTTTTCTAAACCTTCTTGTAGAAAAGACAATATCCTAGGAATCCTAACCTTATTCCATGAGTAACTCTTGGATTCTCACCAATGCAAGTATTTACGCCATATTTTATGGTAAATTTTCCTGGTAACAGGTTTCCTAGCCTGTATTAAGGTATCAATCACTGACTCCGAGAATCCACGCTTTGATAGAATCAAGCGTTCAATCTCCATGCAGTCAGCCTCAGAGAAATTAGATTTGGATGTTTGAAAGGACCCTGAATCAGAAGGTCCTGTCTCAGAGGCAGAGACCATGGTGGACAGGACGACATGTCCACTAGATCTGCATACCAGGTCCTGCGTGGCCACGCAGGCGCTATTAGAATCACCGATGCTCTCTCCTGTTTGATCCTGGCAATCAATCGAGGAAAAATAACACACAAAGTTCGTAAGAACTGCACTTTGTAATTAAACCACTGACTTTCTGAGTGTACACACTGGTTTTGCATATACAGTGATGAAATGGCGTATTGCTTTAATTTTTTGGCAAGTGTAGTAAAGCGAAAACTTCCTAAATACAGCTTCTAGTCAGTGGGAAGTAACCGACCTATGTGTTGGGCTGAAGGGATGAAGTATTACTGGCGGCAAATTATGGCAGTATTAAAGTTCAGACTTGCGATGGTTCTTTGGTAAGAACTACAGATATGTAAATAAGACAGGTATAATCTCACCGCTATTGCCGCTCTCCGTCACGCCCCTCAGGCCGTCCCAATGCCAGGTATGGATTCACTCCTCCGGTATCCAAGCATGCGATTAAATAAACAAATAGGGTTACCTGTATTGAGATTGATCACAGCCGCAGGCCTTGGTGCAGGTAAAAAGACTTCTTTATTCAGGTAGATTTCAACATTTACAGGGTAAACAGACTCAGGGGTACATTGAGCACAAACGTCCGACGCGTTTCCTGCCCGGAGGCACTTCGTCAGGGACTTACAAAGTCAAAATACAAACAGCTTAAAAGGGCTTACTTGCTTACGTAACAAAATTAGCACCTGCTCATTATGGTTGAAAGTACAACTGCTGCCGTCTGTGGAAATTTGTTTCTCCTGGGTCCAAAAGAACCCCTTTGAAGTGATCGGCGGAAATAACATTGTGTCCATAGTTCCATATGTGTATATATCTTGTATCTATATTAGTAAATATCGCAAAAGACACAATGTGAAAGCCGTAAACCGGTAACATATTGAGATAACTTTTTCCAAAGGAGGCAGCCAAATATAACAGGAATTGCACTGCAATCTATTCGTATGAGCAGGCGCTAAAAAGGCACATAATTATTTTCAAGCTACAAATTCTAAAAGAATAACAATATTATTCATACAATGTACAGCGGACTCACAGAGGATTTAAACTGAGACGTTTTCACAAGACTCATATATAGATTTAAGATGTTAAAAACAATTATTTAAGATTTGAACGGTCTTTGTAAAAAATATTAAATGTTACACATTTAAGAGAGAATTTAAAGACTTATAGGACAATCAGTTTTTTTGCTTGACTTACTTTGTTTAATTACGGTGTGTGTGTGAGCTAGCTAACTCCATGTAAAAAACAATCAATTGTATTAAGGTAATTTGTGCAAGTGTGATTGGAGGCTAAGAACAAAAAGTGAATGTGTGAAATTAAAAAGAAAATTTAATGTGTGACCTTTCTAAACGAAAGATTTTCTTGAAGTAGAATGTCCTAAAGTGGATCATGTCTACCATTAGGCTGTGTCCATATAGACACAGGAATAATAAGTGAACTGTGTAAACCATAAGATTAATAGTATGCCCTAAAAAGGATCAAGTCTAATATTAATCCGCGTCCATATAGACAGAAAAATAGTGTATAAACTATGTAGGCAATAAGATTAATGTGAGATTTGATAAACAAATAAGGCCAAGACCAAAAATTAATACAACTAAATGTACTGTTGTTATAACTAAAGAGCTCTCAGGGGGACAATACTTTAACAGGTATACTTCTTAATTTATTATATTATTAAGCAATTTTTTGTATATATGTATATAACTTATTGTAGATAATTTCATGTATATTTGTGTCTTAATGTGGATAATCTAGTCTATAAAGTATCTAAGATCTGTTATCTTATTGATGCCATTTGGAGTACCGGTCATTAAATTAAATATCCAAAAGGCCTCTTTTTTATTCAGCTTAGCCGTTCTATCCCCACCTCTAATATCATAAGGGGCGTGGTCTATGCCTTGAAAGCTGAACATGGTACTGAGATAGTGGTCATTAACTGGGATACCTAGAGAAATGAAGTGTTCAGCAAAGTGCTTAGCTATTGGGGTGGAAGGAGGGTCGTGTTTAATGGAGAGCAAGTGCTCCCTGACCCTATCCTTGAGTAGTCTAGTTGTCCTGCCTACATACTGTTTACAACAGTAAAAGTCAAAGT
This sequence comes from Bombina bombina, assembly GCF_027579735.1. Classification (NCBI taxonomy): domain Eukaryota; kingdom Metazoa; phylum Chordata; class Amphibia; order Anura; family Bombinatoridae; genus Bombina; species Bombina bombina. The sequence continues at coordinate 1,265,576,464 of NC_069499.1, read as the reverse complement.
CTTGTGATTAATAATATAGACATTGACGGCTTTAACTTTGACGATCAATGTGAAATTGTCAATTTATTATTACTTGAAAGTGAGAGTGCACGATCCAATACACAAAATACATTAAACAAAGTAAGTCAAGCAAAAAAACTGATTGTCCTATAAGTCTTTAAATTCTCTCTTAAATGTGTAACATTTAATATTTTTTACAAAGACCGTTCAAATCTTAAACATCTTAAATCAATATATGAGTCTTGTGAAAATGTCACAGTTTAAATCCACTGTGAGTCCGCTGTACATTGTATGAATAATATTGTTATTCTTTTAGAATTTGTAGCTTGAAAATAATTATGTGCCTTTTTAGCGCCTGCTCATACGAATAGATTGCAGTGCAATTCCTGTTATATTTGGCTGCCTCCTTTGGAAAAAGTTATCTCAATATGTTACCGGTTTACGGCTTTCACATTGTGTCTTTTGCGATATTTAATAATATAGATACAAGATATATACACATATGGCACTATGGACACAATGTTATTTCCGCCGATCACTTCAAAGGGGTTCTTTTGGACCCAGGAGAAACAAATTTCCACAGACGGCAGCAGTTGTACTTTCAACCATAATGAGCAGGTGCTAATTTTGTTACGTAAGCAAGTAAGCCCTTTAAAGCTGTTTGTATTTTGACTTTGTAAGTCCCTGACGAAGTGCCTCCGGGCAGGAAACGCGTCGGACGTTTGTGCTCAATGTACCCCTGAGTCTGTTTACCCTGTAAATGTTGAAATCTACCTGAATAAAGAAGTCTTTTTACCTGCAGCAAGGCCTGCGGCTGTGATCAATCTCAATACAGGTAACCCTATTTGTTTAATCAATCGAGGAAGCATCGGGAAGGGTGGAAACACATAAGCCATGTTGAAGACCCAAGGTGCTGTCAGAGCATCTATCAGTACCGCTCCCGGGTCCCTGGACCTGGATCCGTAACAAGGAAGCTTGGCATTCTGGCGAGACGCCATGAGATCCAGATCTGGTTTGCCCCAACGCCGAAGCAGTTGGGCAAACACTTCCGGATGAAGTTCCCACTCCCCCGAATGAAAAGTCTGGCGACTTAGGAAATCCGCCTCCCAGTTCTCCACGCCTGGGATGTGGATCGCTGACAGGTGGCAAGAGTGAGACTCTGCCCAGCGAATTATCTTTGAGACTTCCATCATCGCTAGGGAACTCCTTGTCCCTCCCTGATGGTTGATGTAAGCCACAGTCGTGATGTTGTCCAACTGAAACCTGATGAACCTCAGAGTTGCTAACTGAGGCCAAGCCAGAAGGGCATTGAAAACTGCTCTTAATTCCAGAATGTTTATTGGAAGGAGTCTCTCCTCCTGAGTCCATGATCCCTGAGCCTTCAGGGAATTCCAGACAGCGCCCCAACCTAGCAGGCTGGCGTCTGTTGTTACAATCGTCCAATCTGGCCTGCTGAAGGGCATCCCCCTGGACAGATGTGGCCGAGAAAGCCACCATAGAAGAGAATCTCTGGTCTCTTGATCCAGATTCAGCATAGGGGACAAATCTGAGTAATCCCCATTCCACTGACTTAGCATGCACAATTGCAGTGGTCTGAGATGCAGGCGTGCAAAAGGTACTATGTCCATTGCCGCTACCATTAAGCCGATTACCTCCATGCATTGAGCCACTGACGGGTGTTGAATGGAATGAAGGACACGGCAAGCATTTAGAAGTTTTGTTAACCTGTCCTCTGTCAGGTAAATTTTCATTTCTACAGAATCTATAAGAGTCCCCAAGAAGGGAACTCTTGTGAGTGGCAATAGAGAACTCTTTTCTACGTTCACCTTCCACCCATGCGACCTTAGAAATGCCAGAACTAACTCTGTATGAGACTTGGCAGTTTGGAAACTTGACGCTTGTATCAGAATGTCGTCTAGGTACGGAGCTACCGATATTCCTCGCGGTCTTAGTACCGCCAGAAGAGAGCCCAGAACCTTTGTAAAGATTCTTGGAGCCGTAGCTAACCCGAAGGGAAGAGCTACAAACTGGTAATGCCTGTTTAGGAAGGCAAACCTTAGGTACCGATAATGATCCTTGTGAATCGGAATGTGAAGGTAGGCATCCTTTAAATCCACTGTGGTCATGTACTGACCCTTTTGGATCATAGGTAAGATTGTCTGAATAGTTTCCATTTTGAACGATGGAACTCTTAGGAATTTGTTTAGGATCTTTAAGTCCAAGATTGGTCTGAAGGTTCCCTCTTTTTTGGGAACCACAAACAGATTTGAGTAAAACCCTTGTCCGTGTTCCGACCGCGGAACCGGGTGGATCACTCCCATTAGTAAAAGGTCTTGTACACAGCGTAGAAACGCCTCTTTCTTTATCTGGTTTGCTGACAACCTTGAAAGATGAAATCTCCCTTTTGGAGGAGAAGCTTTGAAGTCCAGAAGATATCCCTGAGATATGATCTCTAACGCCCAGGGATCCTGGACATCTCTTGCCCAAGCCTGGGCGAAGAGAGAAAGTCTGCCCCCCACTAGATCCGTTTCCGGATCGGGGGCCCTCACTTCATGCTGTCTTAGGGGCAGCAGCAGGCTTTCTGGCCTGCTTGCCCTTGTTCCAGGACTGGTTAGGTTTCCAGCCCTGTCTGTAGCGAGCAACAGTTCCTTCCTGTTTTGGAGCGGAGGAAGTTGATGCTGCTCCTGCCTTGAAGTTACGAAAGGCACGAAAACTAGACTGTTTAGCCCTTGGTTTGGCTCTGTCTTGAGGCAAGGCATGGCCCTTACCTCCAGTAATGTCAGCGATAATTTCTTTCAAACCGGGCCCGAATAATGTCTGCCCTTTGAAAGGTATGTTAAGCAATTTAGATTTAGAAGTCACATCGGCTGACCAGGATTTAAGCCACAGCGCTCTGCGCGCTTGAATGGCGAATCCGGAGTTCTTAGCCGTAAGCTTAGTTAAGTGTACTACGGCATCAGAAATAAATGAATTAGCTAGCTTAAGGACTCTAAGCTTGTCTATAATCTCATCCAATGGAGCTGAGCTAATGGTCTCTTCCAGAGACTCAAACCAGAATGCCGCCGCAGCCGTGACAGGCGCAATGCATGCAAGGGGTTGTAATATAAAACCTTGTTGAACAAACATTTTCTTAAGGTAACCCTCTAACTTTTTATCCATTGGATCTGAAAAAGCACAGCTATCCTCCACCGGGATAGTGGTTGCGCTTAGCCAGAGTAGAAACTGCTCCCTCCAACCTTAGGGACCGTCTGCCATAAGTCCCGTGTGGTGGCGTCTATTGGAAACATTTTTCTAAATATAGGAGGGGGAGAAAAAGGCACACCGGGGTCTATCCCACTCCTTGTTAACAATTTCTGTAAGCCTTTTAGGTATAGGAAAAACGTCAGTACACGTCGGTAACCGCAAAATATTTATCCAGCCTACATATTTTCTCTGGAATTGCAACCGTTGTTACAATCATTCAGAGCCGCTAATACCTCCCCTAGTATACACGGAGGTTCTCAAGCTTAAATTTAAAATTTGAAATGTCTGAATCCAGTTTACTTGGATCAGATCCGTCACCCACAGAATGAAGCTCTCCGTCCTCATGTTCTGCAAATTGTGACGCAGTATCAGACATGGCTCTATTATTATCAGCGCACTCTGTTCTCACCCCAGAGTGATCGCGTTTACCCCTAAAATTCTGGCAATTTAGATAATACTTCAGTCATAACATTAGCCATGTCTTGCAAAGTGATTTGTATGGGCCGCCCTGATGTACTTGGCGCCACAATATCACGCACCTCCTGAGCGGGAGGCGAAGGTACTGACATGTGAGGAGAGTTAGTCGGCATAACTTCCCCCTCGTTGTCTGGTGAAATTTTCTTTACATGTACAGATTGGCTTTTATTTAAAGTAGCATCAATGCAATTAGTACACAAATTTCTATTGGGCTCCACATTGGCCTTTAAACATATTGCACAAAGAGATTCATCTGTGTCAGACATGTTTAAACAAACTAGCAATGAGACTAGCAAGCTTGGAAAATACTTTTCAAATAAATTTACAAGCAATATAAAAAACGTTACTGTGCCTTTAAGAAGCACAAAAAACTGTCACAGTTGAAATAACAATGAACCAAATTAGTTATAGCAACCAAATTTTCACAGTAAATGCATTAAGTTAGCAAAGGATTGCACCCACCAGCAAATGGATGATTAACCCCTTAGTACCCAAAAACGGATAACAATTTAATATAAACGTTTTTATCACAGTCAAAACACAGTCTCACAGGTCTGCTGTGAGTGATTATCTCCCTCAAAACTAGTTTTGGAGACCCCTGGGCTCTGTAGAGACGTCCTGGATCATGGAGGAAGAAATAGGAAGACTGTGACTGAATTTTTACTGCGCAATAAAGCGCCAAAATAGGCCCCTCCCACTCATATACAACAGTGGGGAAGCTCAGTAAACTGATTTTATTCATAAACAAACGACAGCCATGTGGAAAAATAATGCCCATAAAGTTTTATCACCAAGTACCTCAGAGAAAAACGATTAACATGCCAGTAAACGTTTAAAAATAAAATTATGAAATGTTATTAATAAGCCTGCTGCTAGTCGCTTTCACTGCAGTGGAGGCTCAAATATAATTTAAATGTATACAGTATTTTCTTAGTGAAGTTCCATTCCCTAGAAATACCTCAGTGTAAACATACATACATATCAGCCTGATACCAGTCGCTACTACTGCATTTAAGGCTGCACTTACATTACATCGGTATTAGCAGTATTTTCTCAGTCAATTCCATTCCTTAGAAAATAATATACTGCAACATACCTCCTTGCAGGTGAACCCTGCCCGCTGTCCCCTGTTCTGAAGTTACCTCACTCCCTCAGAATGGCCGAGAACAGCAAATGGATCTTAGTTACGACCGCTAAGATCATACACAAACTCAGGTAGATTCTTCTTCTAATGCTGCCTGAGAAAAAACAACACACTCCGGTGCTGTTTAAAATAACAAACTTTTGATTGAAGAAATAAAAACTAAGTTTAACAACCACAGTCCTCTCACACGTCCTATCTATTAGTTAGGTGCAAGAGAATGACTGGGTATGACGTAGAGGGGAGGAGCTATATAGCAGCTCTGCTTGGGTGATCCTCTTGCACTTCCTGTTAGGGAGGAGATATAATCCCATAAGTAATGGATGACCCGTGGACTGACTACACTTAACAGGAGAAAAGAGTTCTTCTGAGCTTTATGTCTTAGACTGCACAGCCTTTGAGCAGCTTTACTACCCATAGCCTTATTTATGTGCAGGATACTTGGCTGGAGAGAAAGCAGGTTAAAGCTTTCTCTCCAGCCAGAGGGGTAATTTTTTTTTAAAAAGTCTCTTCACCGCTGTGAGATGCCTCAAAGAATTTTAGTAAGGTACATTTTAGCTTGAGAACTGTTTATCTGGTTATGCCGAGTTCTGGATATGAAGGAGAGATATATAATGTTAAAAAACAACTCAAAGATTTTGCAGAATGCTCATCAGGTCCTTAGTCTTTAGCTAATGTGGAAACTACTGAGTAGCCCATAGACACTGACTAGCTGAACACATCTGGTGAGCCAATCATATTATGTATAAATGTACAGTCACCAATTAGCTACCAGTAGTGCATTACTACTCTCAACCAACCTATGCATGTTTTTAATACAGGATACCAAGAGAACAAAGCAAATTAGATAATAAAAGTCAATTGGAAAGTTGTTTAAAATAGCATGCTCTATCTGAATCATGATAGTTTAATTATGACACTATTGTCCCTTTAAATAGACATTCTTCCATAAATAAAAATGCAGTTACAAATATTTAGCAGCAATTCATAAAATATACATGATACTATTTAGGGCTCAGCTAATCGTCTGACTGGTTTCGGTTCAACATAGACTGAACTAAAGATAATCACCCTTAATTGTTCTCACGTTTAAAACACTTACAAGAAACATGATTGGTTTATAGAAATGGGGAGGAAAAAAAGAAAAGAAAATCATAACCCATTACCAAAAAACACATAAAATATGAATATAAAGAAAAAGTTAACTAAACATTACTGAAGAGAAGTGTGATTAGCAAGCGATACACCACAACAATTATGATGTAAACAAACAGTTCCTAACACTAAATTGTCATACAGCATAATACATACTTTAATATTACTACTACAAGTTGTGGAGGAAAATATGTGAGGATCATACAAATGCATACCCCAAGCTACAAAGAGGTTCCTATATAATATTTTATAAAATAAAAAAATTATTAAAAAGACACAAAAATATAAAAAGGAAAAGAAAAAAAAAACACTTCACTCCTAATAGTTAATAGTGTCAAATGCAGAATTGAACCCAGTTGGAAATTGAGACAAATTTAAAAATAACAAAAGATTTCTTGTCTGCAGAGAAGTTTAAACGTGTCTCCCCCTCTGGGTGGCCTAATGATTAACTTAATTGAAGACTTTCTAAAGGTGTCTACTCTTTTATGGTGTTTTTGCGAGAACAGGGAAGTACATTACAAATACAGGTATACCCTGCTCATACAGTGGGTTAGGGACCGGAGCACCGCTGTAAAGTGAAAACCGCCTTAAAGTGAAACAAGGCAGTTTTAGCTTTCTTTTCACTTGCCAGTGTGCTTAAAAACTTGAAAACATGTTTGAACTAACTAAAATTAGCGGTGCAATAGTGCTACGTTTAGTTTAACACTAGCACAGCACAGTATTCAATAAATACTGTACCTGTAAAATAGTGACAATTACTGTAGTAAAATTTGCCAGACTATATCACTGAGACACATATTGCACTGTAATGCTGTAAACAAAGTGAAATGTGCATAACAAAGTGGTGCCAGTCATTTTTCTTGCAATCTCACGACTACAGCACTGTTTCAAAATCCTTGAAGGTTGAACTTCAGCTCCACAAAGCGCTGTATTAGCGAAGAGCTGTAAAGTGAAGCGCTGTAAAGTGAGGTATACCTGTATAACACATTTTGTAATGTAATTCATACATCAATTCATATGAAAAGATTCTCCTATAACAGTACAACTAAATGAATTATAGCTATGCACAAAATCACATGGCCTACAGTTCTTTCCACATTTAAAAGTACTACTTAAAGGGCCATGATACCCAAATGTTGAAACACTTGAAAGTGATGCAGCATAGCTGTAAAAAGCTGACTAGAAAATATCACCTGAACATCTCTATGTAAAAAATAAAGATATTTTACCTCAAAAGATTCTAAGTAGCCACATCCCATTGTAAAGGACTTCTAAGCAGCAAATCAGTATGTCTGTCCCGGGACAGCAAAAGGAGTGAGCTTACGTGCACTCTCATCTTATTTCCCTATTCCGTTTAAGGAAGTTTACTATGAAATCTCATGATAGTTAAGTCAAATCTCATGAGATCACAGTAAAAGAGTTCATGACCTCAGCACTGTTGATGCTGATTGGCTGCTGTTCATTTCTTCATATTTTTTTTTTACCTGCAGCTGGGAACAGCTGAAGTATAACTTTTTACACAGAACTTACTCTGCTGGGCTGAGGAAATTGTGAGGTAAAATATCTTCCTTTTTTACGTAGAGATGCTCAGGAGATATTTTCCTGTCAGCTTTTTCCAGTTATACTGCATCAGTTTCAAGTGATTTAGCATATGAGTATTATGTCCCTTTAACCTATGCCAAAAGCTATTCAATTGTATTTTAAGCAAAGTGGGAGAAACTATAATCCCAATAGTTTCACAATGGGAATAAACAAACCTACACCTCCGTTCAACAACATTCTTCAACTGCTCATCTTTATACACAACTTGGAGATATTCCACAGACTTGCAGGTATTGGTTGGAAAACTTTATAACAAACATTTATGTAGGTCAGAGGTCTATCTGTATTTTTAGGATTTAATTTAAATAGGTCTTACCTATGTATACTGTCTGATTCCTCAAAGGTCCTATTGACCATACCAGAAGAATTTTCTCTCATTTGCAATCTACTTTTTAAAACTTTGAACATATTTTTTTTTCCCTTTTGGTGCATTTCCTTTTTAGTCTTATAAACTGATTTTTGGCTATGCCTTTAAAAGATGCCAGGAAAGACGTCTCTGGGCATGTAAATGGGATTGTCAGTAACTGATTTCCTATAAAAAGAAGAAATCACTATACTCTGTTCCACCCATTAGAGAAATGTCCAAAATATGTATTTTCTTTTTATTACATTAATAAGTGAAGCTCAATTGTGAGCTAAGAGCATTCAAATCCATATATAAAGGAGCTCTCTGAAAATCTGACCCTAGCTGACTTAGGCCTTGTTTCCATTGAGGTGGTAAGTTTAGGAAACGTATTAAAAACATTTATCTCCACTAAAGTCTATGGATATTTTTTATGTTACCATCAGTTTCTAAGCTTTACCATCTCAACGGAAACAAGGCCTTTAGAGTGCCACATTATATGCTGAGTTTCAAGTGATCACTTAGGAGACAAAAGTGCCTAGGGCCCACGAAAATGATAAAGAAGCCACGAGAAGGTAGTACACATGTAAAAAACAGGTGATACAGAGAATTAGAGACATTGCAAGGTCTCTCTCCAAGGCAATTTGCACTCTGGATCTCCCTTGTTCAGACACTATGGGGAATATTTATCAAAATGTCAACTATGTTGCATTCACGGGCGTCAATACACTCGCCAAACATCACCAAACATCGCGGCCGTGGATCTAAATACAATCTCCTTATTTATAAAAAAAGCCGTCAAAAACACGCGCGTCAAGTATGGTGCGAAGAGCATTAGACTGGTGTTAACTAACAGTCATCAATGTCGCGGCTATTCAAGTTTTTCCCAACTTTATTTATACCATTTAATTACTGTCCACAAACAAGCACATTTCTCTTTAGCACATTATTGTACATTGTGTAAATGTATTCTTTTTCTGAGCAGGACTAATTGCGAATATAGCAAGTAGCGACATATTTGGTGCAAAGTGGAGAATGAATTAATCAAATTATTTTTAATATTGGACATACATATTTTAGTATGTATATAGACACACACACACATATATGTGTGTGTTATGTCAGAAATCTTTTGCAAATATATTTACATGTCCCTAAGTTCCTTTTTTTGTTCTAAACAATGTTGTCTGTCATATCTCTGTGTTTATTTATACCACTATATGTATATATTGTAAATGCATTATTATTCTGAGCAGGAATAATTGCAAATATAACATGTAATCAGCGTATCATATGTATTTATTTGCAATCTATGGATATTTTAAAGGGATAGGAAAGTAAAATTTTAAGTTGCACTAGTGGGAGCTAGCTGCTAATTGATGCCTGCACATATTTGTCTCTTGTGATTGGCTAAATAGATGTGTTCAGCTAGCTGCCAGTAGTGCAATGATGTTCCTTCAGCAAAGGATAACAAGAGAATGAAGCAAATTTGATAATAGAAGTAAATTGGAAAGTTGTTTAAAATTGTATGCTCTATCCAAATCATGAAATACTATTTTGGGGTTTCCTGTCCCTTTAAGAGGTGGGCCAGGTTTCTCTCTGCACCTGTCTAACCCCTCCTTATTGCAATCTATTTTTTAAAAAAACACTCCTTCACAGGTGTTATAAAATGGGCTGGCATATAAGATGACATTTCTTACTGAAAAAAGAAATTCAAGAGAAGGAAGAAATACACTGAAAATAGCATGCTAGTAAAGAGGTGATTTTAATATCTGATGTATCTGATTCATGACAGTTTAAAGTTAGGTGGGCTATCCCTTTGTGTGTTATGTCAGAAATCTTTTGCAAACATATTATTTACATGTCCCTAAGTTCCTTTTTTTGTTCTAAACAATGTTGTCTGTCATATTTCTGTGTTTATTTATACCACTATATGTATATATTGTAAATGCATTATTATTCTGAGCAGGAATAATTGCAAATATAACATGTAATCAGAGTATCATATGTATTTATTTGCAATCTATGGATATTTTAAAGGGATAGGAAAGTAAAATTTTAAGTTGCACTAGTGGGAGCTAACTGCTAATTGATGCCTGCACATATTTGTCTCTTGTGATTGGCTAAATAGATGTGTTCAGCTAGCTGCCAGTAGTGCAATGCTGTTCCTTCAGCAAAGGATAACAAGACAATGAAGCAAATTTGATAATAGAAGTAAATTGGAAAGTTTTTTTTAAATTGTATGTTCTATCCAAATCATGAAATACTATTTTGGGGTTTCCTGTCCCTTTAAGAGGTGGGCCAGGTTTCTCTCTGCACCTGTCTAACCCCCTCCTTATTGCAATCTATTTTTTTTAAAAAAAAAACCTTCACAGGTGTTATAAAATGGGCTGGCATATAAGATGACATTTCTTACTGAAAAAGAAATTCAAGAGAAGGAAGAAATACACTGAAAATAGCATGCCAGTAAAAAAGGTGATTTTAATATCTGATGTATCTGATTCATGACAGTTTAAAGTTAGGTGGGCTATCCCTTTGAGCTATCAGTTTAAGATTATATTGAATCAAACATCAAAACCCTTGTATAATACACAATGTAACAAATGACACTTACAAGTTCTGATGAGTGATCAATAACACAAGTATCGAGCAATTTGATTCGTTAGTGATAGTTTATAATGTGTATTTGAATCAGATTGGCTGATGTCATAAATCATGTGATTATGCATATTCCAATCAAAAGTGGTGGAAAAATTCCCTAGTGTGTGGGTTATTTAGGAGTTGGCGTCATAATTGGTGCGAAAAGTGTTGTGTCAAATATGGCGCGAAGTGGAGAGTGTGACTTGTATTACATGTCTTAAACATGGTGCACATAGATTTTTCCAAAAAATAAAAAGGAAGTTAGCTATATTATGTTGTGTATTTATTTCATTTTTATCTCTGCGACAAGTTTGGGACAAAACTTTGCACCAAATATGTAGAAATAATATTGGCCACTTGATTTGTAATGAGAGACAAAGTTGTAGCATAACCCATCAGTAGTAATGTATTTTTCATTTTTATCCCTGTATTTACTAGTGCACCAAATGTGTAGCAATAATATTGTTTGATTTAGAAAGGGTATACAATTTTAATAAAGTTTCTAATTTACTTTTATTATGTAATATACTTAATTCTCTTGCAGCATCGAACATAAGCATTCTGTGTTTTCCGACTCCCATTGAGTTCTAAGGCATCCGCTACCTGAAGGGTGGCTGATTGAAAACCAGATACGCTGAGTCGGAAAAGACGCGAGCCTAACTGTAGAAATTTTTATAACTTTGTGAGAGCTTCAAATAGTGTCGAATAGGAGGGCAAATAATCACGATTCTGCTCGAATTCCATGGGTTTTCAACTCGCATAGATGTGCGTCGGATTGAGATCACGGGATTGTTTGTTACGTCACAAATTTCAACATTTGCCGATCTTGATGCTTTGATAACTACGACGGATCAATCTTGCGACAATTACAACACGGAATTCCAGCGTATTTTCAGTTGACGCTTGGATAAATAGGCCTCTATGGCTTGAGATTGGCAGTAGTGCTCCCGTCTAGGGAAAAAGGGGCGGGTAATTTAGAACCTGTTATAACAGGGGAACTTTAATTTTAAATATGCATGAACATTGCAGTACTCCTAGAAGGATTTAATATCTATTTAAATATATACTGAACACATTTCCAAAACAGTATAGTTTTCCCCTAAACAGCCTTGTATAGATGCAGCAAGAAAGGCTAACGGTTATTAAGAAGTCACCTCAGAGATGACAGGCTAAAGAACAGAATGCTAAGAGATGACAGGCTAAAGCAGGGAAGGCTAAGAGATGACAGGCTAAAGAACAGAACGCTAAGAGATAACAGGCTAAAGCACAGAACACTAAGAGATGACAGGATAAAGCACAGAACGCTAAGAGATCACAGGCTAAAGCACAGAACGCTAAGAGATGACAGGCTAAAGCACTGAATGCTAAGAGATGACCGGCTAAAGCACAGAACGCTAAGAGATGACAGGATAAAGCACAGAACGCTAAGAGATCACAGGCTAAAGCACAGAACGCTAAGAGATGACAGGCTAAAGAACAGAACGCTAAGAGATAACAGGCTAAAGCACAGAACACTAAGAGATGACAGGATAAAGCACAGAACACTAAGAGATGACAGGCTAAAGCACAGAACGCTAAGAGATGACCGGCTAAAGCACAGAATGCTAAGAGATGACAGGCTAAAGCACAGAACGCTAAGAAATGACCGGCTAAAACACCGAACGCTAAGAGATGACAGGCTAAAGCACAGAATTCTAAGAGATGACAGGCTAGCTAAGAGATGACAGGATAAAGCACAGAATGCTAAGAGATGACAGGCTAAAGCACAGAACACTAAGAGATGACAGGCTAAAGCACAGAATGCTAAAAGATGACAGGCTAGCTAAGAGATGACAGGCTAAAGCACAGAATGCTAAGAGATGACAGGCTAAAGCACAGAACACTAAGAGATGACAGGCTAAAGCACAGAATGCTAAAAGATGACAGGCTAGCTAAGAGATGACAGGCTAAAGCACAGAACGCTAAGAGATGACAGGCTAAAGCACAGAACACTAAGAGATGACAGGCTAAAGCACAGAATGCTAAGAGATGACAGGCTAAAGCACAGAACGCTAAGAGATGACAGGCTAAAGCACAGAACACTAAGAGATGACAGGCTAAAGCACAGAATGCTAAGAGATGACAGGCTAAAGCACAGAACGCTAAGAGATGACAGGCTAAAGCACAGAATGCTAAGAGTAGACAGGCTAAAGCACAGAACGCTAAGAGATGACAGGCTAAAGCACAGAATGCTAAAAGATGACAGGCTAGCTAAGAGATGACAGGCTAAAGCACAGAATTCTAAGAGATGACAGGCTAGCTAAGAGATGACAGGATAAAGCACAGAATGCTAAGAGTAGACAGGCTAAAGCACAGAACGCTAAGAGATGACAGGCTAAAGCACAGAATGCTAAGAGATGATAGGCTAAAGCACAGAACGCTAAGAGATGACAGGCTAGAGCGCAGAACGCTAAGAGATGACAGGCTAAAGCACAGAACGCTAAGAGATGACAGGCTAAAGCACAGAACGCTAAGAGATGACAGGCTAAAGCACAGAATGCTAAGAGATGACAGGCTAAAGCACAGAACGCTAAGAGATGACAGGCTAAAGCACAGAATGCTAAGAGTAGACAGGCTAAAGCACAGAACGCTAAGAGATGACAGGCTAAAGCACAGAATGCTAAAAGATGATAGGCTAGCTAAGAGATGACAGGCTAAAGCACAGAATGCTAAGAGATGACAGGCTAAAGCACAGAACGCTAAGAGATGACAGGCTAAAGCACAGAACACTAAGAGATGACAGGCTAAAGCACAGAATGCTAAGAGATGACAGGCTAAAGCACAGAACGCTAAGAGATGACAGGCTAAAGCACAGAATGCTAAGAGTAGACAGGCTAAAGCACAGAACGCTAAGAGATGACAGGCTAAAGCACAGAATGCTAAAAGATGACAGGCTAAAGCACAGAACGCTAAGAGATGACAGGCTAAAGCACAGAATTCTAAGAGATGACAGGCTAGCTAAGAGATGACAGGATAAAGCACAGAACGCTAAGAGATGACAGGCTAAAGCACAGAACGCTAAGAGATGACAGGATAAAGCACAGAACACTAAGAGATGACAGGATAAAGCACAGAACGCTAAGAGATGACAGGCTAAAGCACAGAACGCTAAGAAATGACCGGCTAAAGCACAGAACGCTAAGAGATGACCGGCTAAAGCACAGAACGCTAAGAGATGACAGGTTAAAGCATAGAACGCTAAGAGATGACAGGCTAAAGCACAGAACGCTAAGAGATGACAGGCTAAAGCACAGAACGCTAAGAGATGACAGGCTAAAGCACAGAACGCTAAGAGATGACAGGCTAAAGCACAGAATGCTAAAAGATGACAGGCTAGCTAAGAGATGACAGGCTAAAGCACAGAACGCTAAGAGATGACCGGCTAAAGCACAGAACGCTAAGAGATGACAGGTTAAAGCATAGAACGCTAAGAGATGACAGGCTAAAGCACAGAACGCTAAGAGATGGACAGGCCTAAAGCACAGAACGCTAAGAGATGACAGGCTAAAGCACAGAACGCTAAGAGATGACAGGCTAAAGCACAGAATGCTAAAAGATGACAGGCTAGCTAAGAGATGACAGGCTAAAGCACAGAACGCTAAGAGATGACAGGCTAAAGCACAGAACGCTAAGAGATGACAGGCTAAAGCACAGAATGCTAAGAGATGACAGGCTAAAGCACAGAACGCTAAGAGATGACAGGCTAAAGCACAGAACACTAAGAGATGACAGGCTAAAGCACAGAATTCTAAGAGATGACAGGCTAGCTAAGAGATGACAGGCTAAAGCACAGAAACGCTAAGAGATGACAGGCTAAGCACAGAACGCTAAGAGATGACAGGCTAAAGCACAGAATGCTAAGAGAATGACAGGCTAAGCACAGAAACGCTAAGAGATGACAGGCTAAAGCACAGAACGAAAAGAGATGACAGGCTAAAGCACAGAACGCTAAGAGAAGACCAGGCTAGCTAAGAGATGACAGGCTAAAGCACAGAACGCTAAGAGATGACAGGCTAGCTAAGAGATGACAGGCTTAAAGCACAGAACGCTAAGAGATGACAGGCTAAAGCACAGAATGCTAAAAGATGACAGGCTAGCTAAGAGATGACAGGCTAAAGCACAGAACGCTAAGAGATGACAGGCTAGCTAAGAGATGACAGGCTAAAGCACAGAACGCTAAGAGATGACAGGCTAAAGCACAGAATGCTAAAAGATGACAGGCTAGCTAAGAGATGACAGGCTAAAGCACAGAATTCTAAGAGATGACAGGCTAAAGCACAGAACGCTAAGAGATGACAGGCTAAAGCACAGAACGCTAAGAGATGACAGGCTAAAGCACAGAATGCTAAGAGATGACAGGCTAAAGCACAGAACGCTAAGAGATGACAGGCTAGCTAAGAGATGACAGGCTAAAGCACAGAACGCTAAGAGAAGACAGGCTAGCTAAGAGATGACAGGCTTAAAGCACAGAACCGCTAAGAGATGACAGGCTAGCTAAGAGATGACAGGCTAAAGCACAGAACGCTAAGAGATGACAGGCTAGCTAAGAGATGACAGGCTAAAGCACAGAACGCTAAGAGATGACAGGCTAGCTAAGAGATGACAGGCTAAAGCACAGAATGCTAAGAGATGACAGGCTAAAGCACAGAACGCTAAGAGATGACAGGCTAAAGCACAGAACGCTAAGAGATGACAGGATAAAGCACAGAACGCTAAGAGATGACAGGCTAAAGCACAGAACGCTAAGAGATGACAGGCTAAAGCACAGAACGCTAAGAGATGACAGGCTAAAGCACAGAACACTAGGAGATGACAGGCTAAAGCACAGAACACTAAGAGATGACAGGCTAAAGCACAGAACGCTAAGAGATGACAGGCTAGCTAAGAGATGACAGGCTAAAGCACAGAACGCTAAGAGATGACAGGCTAAAGCACAGAACGCTAAGAGATGACAGGCTAAAGCACAGAATGGTAAGAGATCACAGGCTAAAGCACAGAACGCTAAGAGATGACAGGCTAAAGCACAGAACACTAGGAGATGACAGGCTAAAGCACAGAACACTAAGAGATGACAGGCTAAAGCACATAACGCTAAGAGATGACAGGCTAGCTAAGAGATGACAGGCTAAAGCACAGAACGCTAAGAGATGACAGGCTAAAGCACAGAACGCTAAGAGATGACAGGCTAAAGCACAGAATGCTAAAAGATGACAGGCTAGCTAAGAGATGACAGGCTAAAGCACAGAACGCTAAGAGATGACAGGCTAAAGCACAGAACGCTAAGAGATGACAGGCTAAAGAACAGAACGCTAAGAGATGACAGTCTAAAGCACAGAACGCTAAGAGATGACAGGCTAAAGCACAGAATGGTAAGAGATCACAGGCTAAAGCACAGAACGCTAAGAGATGACAGGCTAAAGCACAGAACGCTAAGAGATGACAGGCTAAAGCACAGAACGCTAAGAGATGACAGGCTAAAGAACAGAACGCTAAGAGATGACAGGCTAAAGCACAGAACGCTAAGAGATGACAGGCTAAAGCACAGAATGGTAAGAGATCACAGGCTAAAGCACAGAATGGTAAGAGATGATAGGCTAAAGCACAGAATGCTAAGAGATGACAGGCTAAAGCACAGAACGCTAAGAGATGACAGGCTAAAGCACAGAATGGCTAAGAGATGACAGGCTAAAGCACTGAATGCTAAGAGATGACCGGCTAAAGCACAGAACGCTAAGAGATGATAGGCTAAAAGCACAGAACACTAAGAGATGACAGGCTAGAGCACAGAACGCTAAGAGTAGACAGGCTAAAGCACAGAACGCTAAGAGATGACAGGCTAAAGACAGAACGCTAAGACTGACAGGCTAGCACAGAACGCTAAGAGATGACAGGCTAAAGCACAGAACGCTAAGAGATGACAGGCTAAGCACAGAAACGCTAAGAGATGACAGGCTAAAGCACAGAACACTAAGTATGACAGGCTAAAGCACAGAACGCTAAGAGATGACAGGCTAAAGCACAGAACGCTAAGAGATGATAGGCTAAAGCACAGAACACTAAGAGATGACAGGCAAAAGCACAGAACGCTAAGAGATGACAGGCTAGAGCACAGAACGCTAAGAGATAGACAGGCTAAAGAACAGCAACCGCTAAGAGATGCGCAGGCTAAAAGCACAGACTGACACTAAGAGATGACAGCTAAAGCCACAGAACTGCTAAGAGATGACAGGCCTAAAGCACAGAACGTCTAAGAGATGACAGGCTAAGCCAAGAACTGCTAAAGAGTAGACAGGCCTAAAGCACAGGAAACGCTAAGAGATGAAGGCTAAAGCACAGAAACGCCTAAGAGATGACTAGGACTAAAGCACAGAACTGGCTAAGAGATCGCAGGCGATAGAGCACAGACGCTAAGGAGATAGAAGAAACGCACAGAACGCTAGAAGATTACAGGCTAAGACTATGAACGACTAAGAGATGACAGACTAAAGCACAGACCACTAGGAGATGACAGGCTAAAGCACAGAACAGCTAAGAGATGACAGGCTAAAGCACAGAACGCTAAGAGATGACAGGCTAGCTAAGAGATGACAGGCTAAAGCACAGAACGCTAAGAGATGACAGGCTAAAGCACAGAACGCTAAGAGATGACAGGCTAAAGACAGAACGTAAGAGATGACAGGTAAGCTAGGGAGCACAGGCCTAAAGCACAGAACGCTAAGAGTATGACAGGCTAAATGCACAGAACCACTAGAGATGACAGGCTAAAGCACAGAACGCTAAGAGATGACAGAGCTAAGAGATGACAGGCTTAAGCCAAAATGCTAAGAGATGCAGCTAAGCACAGAACGCTAAGAGATGACAGGCCTAAAGCACAGAACGCTAAGAGATGACAGGCTAAGCACAGAACGCTAAGAGATGACAGGCTAAAGCACAGAACGTAAGAGATGACAGGCTAAAGCCACAGAACACTAAGAGATGACAGGCTAAAGCACAGAACCTAGAGATGACAGGCTAAAGCACAGAACGCTAAGAGATGACAGGCTAAAGCACAGAACGCTAAGAGATGACAGGCTAAAGCACAGAACGCTAAGAGATGACAGGCTAAAGCACAGAACGCTAAGAGATGACAGGCTAAAGCACAGAACGCTAAGAGATGACAGGCTAAAGCACAGAACGCTAAGAGATGACAGGCTAAAGCACAGAACGCTAAGAGATGACAGGCTAAAGCACAGAACGCTAAGAGATGACAGGCTAAAGCACAGAACGCTAAGAGATGACAGGCTAAAGCACAGAACGCTAAGAGATGACAGGCTAAAGCTCAAAACGCTAAGAGATGACAGGCTAAAGCACAGAACGCTAAGAGATGACAGGCTAAAGCACAGAACGCTAAGAGATGACAGGCCTAAAGCACAGAACTGCTAAAAGATGACAGGCCTACGCTAACGCAGAAGACAGGCTAAAGCACAGAACGCTAAGAGATGACAGGCTAAAGCACAGAACGCTAAGAGATGACAGGCTAAAGAAGCAGAACGCTAAGAGATGACAGTCTAAAGCACCAGAACGCTAAGAGATGACAGGCTAAAGCACAGAATGCTAAGAGGATCAAGGCTAAAAGCACAGAACGCTAAGAGATGACAGGCTAAAGCACAGAACGTAAGAGATGACAGGCAAAGCACAGAACGCTAAGAGATGACAGGGCTAAAGCACAGAACGCTAAAGAGATGACAGGCTAAAGCACAGAATGGTAAGAGATGACAGGCTAAAGCACAGAATGGCTAAGAGATCACAGGCTAAAGCACAGAACGCTAAGAGATGACAGGCTAAAAGCACAGAACGCTAAGAGATGACAGGCTAGACACAGACGCTAAGAGTTGACAGGCTAAAGGCACAGAACGCTAAGAGATCACAGGCTAAAGCACTGAACGCTAAGAGATGACAGGGCTAAAGCACAGAACCGCTAAGAGATGACAGGCTAAAGCACAGAACACTAAGAGATCACAGGCTAAAGCACAGAACGCTAAGAGATGACAGGCTAAAGCACAGAACGCTAAGAGATGGACCAGGCTAAGCACAGAACGCTAAGACATGACAGGCTAAAGCACAGAACGCTAAGAGATCGACAGGCTAAAGCACAGAACGCTAAGAGATGACAGGCTAAGCACAGAACGCTAAGAGATGGACAGGCTAAAGCACAGAACACTAATAAATGACAGGCTAAGCACAGAACGCTAAGAGATGACAGGCTAAAGCACAGAACGCTAAGAGATGACACGGCTAAAGCACAGACACTAAGAGATGAGACAGGCTAAAGCACAGAACGCCTAAGAGATGACAGGCCTAAAGCACAGAACGCTAAGAGATGACCGGCTAAAGCACAGAACGCTAAGAGATGACAGGCTAAGGCACAGAATGCTAAGAGATGACAGGCTAAAGCACAGAACGCTAAAGAGATGACAGGCTAAAGAACAGAACGCTAAGAGATGACAGGCTAAAGCACAGAACGCTAAGAGATGACAGGCTAAAGCACAGAATGGTAAGAGATCACAGGCTAAAGCACAGAACGCTAAGAGATGACAGGCTAAAGCACAGAACGCTAAAAGATGACAGGCTAAAGCACAGAACGCTAAGAGATGACAGGCTAAAGAACAGAACGCTAAGAGATGACAGGCTAAAGCACAGAACGCTAAGAGATGACAGGCTAAAGCACAGAATGGTAAGAGATCACAGGCTAAAGCACAGAACGCTAAGAGATGACAGGCTAAAGCACAGAACGCTAAGAGATGACAGGCTAAAGCACAGAACGCTAAGAGATCACAGGCTAAAGCACTGAATGCTAAGAGATGACCGGCTAAAGCACAGAACGCTAAGAGATGACAGGCTAAAGCACAGAACACTAAGAGATCACAGGCTAAAGCACAGAACGCTAAGAGATGACAGGCTAAAGCACAGAACGCTAAGAGATGACAGGCTAAAGCACAGAACGCTAAGAGATGACAGTCTAAAGCACAGAACGCTAAGAGATGACAGTCTAAAGCACAGAACGCTAAGAGATGACAGGCTAAAGCACAGAACGCTAAGAGATGACAGGCTAAAGCACAGAACGCTAAGAGATGACAGGCTAAAGCACAGAACACTAAGAGATGACAGGCTAAAGCACAGAACGCTAAGAGATGACAGGCTAAAGCACAGAACGCTAAGAGATGACAGGCTAAAGCACAGAACGCTAAGAGATGACAGGCTAAAGCACAGAACGCTAAGAGATGACAGGCTAAAGCACAGAACGCTAAGAGATGACAGGCTAAAGCACAGAACGCTAAGAGATGACCGGCTAAAGAACAAAACGCTAAGAGATGACAGGCTAAAGCACAGAATGCTAAGAGATGACAGGCTAAAGCACAGAATGCTAAGAGATGACAGGCTAAAGCACAAAACGCTAAGAGATGAAAGGCTAAAGCACAGAATGGTAAGAGATGACAGCTTAAAGCACAGAACGCTAAGAGATGACAGGCTAAAGCACAGAACAGCTAAGAGATGACAGGCTAAAGCACAGAACGCTAAGAGATGACAGGCTAAAGCACAGAACGCTAAGAGATGACAGGCTAAAGCACAGAACGCTAAGAGTTGACAGCTCTAAAGGCACAGAACGCTAAGAGATGACAGGCTAAAGCACAGAATGCTAAGAGATGACAGGCTAAAGCACAGAACGCTAAGAGATGACAGGCTAAAGCACAGAACGCTAAGAGATGACAGGCTAAAGCACAGAACGCTAAGAGATGACAGGCTAAAGCACAGGAACGCTAAGAGATGACAGGCTAAGAGCACAGAAACGCTAAGGAATGGTAAGAGATGACAGGCTAATGCACAGAACGCTAAGAGATGACAGGCTAAAGCACAGAACGCTAAGAGCATGACAGGCTAAAGCACAGAACGCAAAGAGATGACCGGCTAAAGCACCAGAACGCTAAGAGATGACAGGCTAAAGCACTGAATGCTAAGAGATGACCGGCTAAAGCACAGAACGCTAAGAGATGACAGGCTAAAGCACAGAACACTCAGAGTTCACAGGCTAAAGCACAGAACGCTAAGAGATGACAGGCTAAAGCACAGAACGCTAAGAGATGACAGGCTAAAGCACAGAACGCTAAGACATGACAGGCTAAAGCACAGAACGCTAAGAGATGACAGGCTAAAGCACAGAACGCTAAGAGATGACAGGCTAAAGCACAGAACGCTAAGAGATGACAGGCTAAAGCACAGAACACTAATAAATGACAGGCTAAAGCACAGAACGCTAAGAGATGACAGGCTAAAGCACAGAACGCTAAGAGATGACAGGCTAAAGCACAGAACACTAAGAGATGACAGGCTAAAGCACAGAACGCTAAGAGATGACAGGCTAAAGCACAGAACGCTAAGAGATGACCGGCTAAAGAACAAAACGCTAAGAGATGACAGGCTAAGGCACAGAATGCTAAGAGATGACAGGCTAAAGCACAGAACGCTAAGAGATGACAGGCTAAAGAACAGAACGCTAAGAGATGACAGGCTAAAGCACAGAACGCTAAGAGATGACAGGCTAAAGCACAGAATGGTAAGAGATCACAGGCTAAAGCACAGAACGCTAAGAGATGACAGGCTAAAGCACAGAACGCTAAAAGATGACAGGCTAAAGCACAGAACGCTAAGAGATGACAGGCTAAAGAACAGAACGCTAAGAGATGACAGGCTAAAGCACAGAACGCTAAGAGATGACAGGCTAAAGCACAGAATGGTAAGAGATCACAGGCTAAAGCACAGAACGCTAAGAGATGACAGGCTAAAGCACAGAACGCTAAGAGATGACAGGCTAAAGCACAGAACGCTAAGAGATGACAGGCTAAAGCACAGAACGCTAAGAGATCACAGGCTAAAGCACTGAATGCTAAGAGATGACCGGCTAAAGCACAGAACGCTAAGAGATGACAGGCTAAAGCACAGAACGCTAAGAGATCACAGGCTAAAGCACAGAACGCTAAGAGATGACAGGCTAAAGCACAGAACGCTAAGAGATGACAGGCTAAAGCACAGAACGCTAAGAGATGACAGTCTAAAGCACAGAACGCTAAGAGATGACAGGCTAAAGCACAGAACGCTAAGAGATGACAGGCTAAAGCACAGAACGCTAAGAGATGACAGGCTAAAGCACAGAACGCTAAGAGATGACAGGCTAAAGCACAGAACGCTAAGAGATGACAGGCTAAAGCACAGAACGCTAAGAGATGACAGGCTAAAGCACAGAACGCTAAGAGATGACAGGCTAAAGCACAGAACGCTAAGAGATGACAGGCTAAAGCACAGAACGCTAAGAGATGACAGGCTAAAGCACAGAACGCTAAGAGATGACAGGCTAAAGCACAGAACGCTAAGAGATGACCGGCTAAAGAACAAAACGCTAAGAGATGACAGGCTAAAGCACAGAATGCTAAGAGATGACAGGCTAAAGCACAAAACGCTAAGAGATGACAGGCTAAAGCACAGAATGGTAAGAGATGATAGGCTAAAGCACAGAATGCTAAGAGATGACAGGCTAAAGCACAAAACGCTAAGAGATGACAGGCTAAAGCACAGAATGGTAAGAGATGATAGGCTAAAGCACAGAATGCTAAGAGATGACCGGCTAAAGCACAGAACGCTAAGAGATGATAGGCTAAAGCACAGAACGCTAAGAGATGACAGGCTAGAGCACAGAACGCTAAGAGTAGACAGGCTAAAGCACAGAACGCTAAGAGATAACAGGCTAAAGAACAGAACGCTAAGAGATGACAGGCTAGAGCACAGAACGCTAAGAGATGACAGGCTAGAGCACAGAACGCTAAGAGATGACAGGCTAGCTAAGAGATGACAGGCTTAAGCACAGAACGCTAAGAGATGACAGGCTAAAGCACAGAACACTAAGAGATGACAGGATAAAGCACAGAACGCTAAGAGATGACAGGCTAAAGCACAGAAAGCTAAGAGATGACAGGCTAAAGCACAGAACGCTAAGAGATGACAGGCTAAAGCACAGAACGCTAAGAGATGACAGGCTATAGCACAGAACGCTAAGAGATGACAGGCTTAAGCACAGAACGCTAAGAGATGACAGGCTAAAGCACAGAACGCTAAGAGATGACAGGCTAAAGCACAGAACGCTAAGAGATGACAGGCTAAAGCACAGAACGCTAAGAGTAGACAGGCTTAAGCACAGAACGCTAAGAGATGACAGGCTAAAGCACAGAACACTAAGAGATGACAGGCTAAAGCACAGAACGCTAAGAAGATGACAGGCTAAAGCACAGAACGCTAAGAGATGACAGGCTAAAGCACAGAATGCTAAGAGTAGACAGGCTAAAGCACAGAACGCTAAGAGATGACAGGCTAAAGCACAGAACGCTAAGAGATGACAGGCTAAAGCACAGAACGCTAAGAGATGACAGGCTAGAGCACAGAACGCTAAGAGATGACAGGCTAAAGCACAGAACAGCTAAGAGATGACAGGCTAAAGCACAGAACGCTAAGAGATGACAGGCTAAAGCACAGAACAGCTAAGAGATGACAGGCTAAAGCACAGAACGCTAAGAGATGACAGGCTAAAGGCACAGAATGCTAAGAGATGACAGGCTAAAGCACAGAACGCTAAGAGATGACAGGCTAAAGCACAGAACGCTAAGAGATGACAGGCTAAAGCACAGAACTCTAAGAGATGACAGGCTAAAGCACAGAACGCTAAGAGATGACAGGCTAAAGCACAGAACTCTAAGAGATGACAGGCTAAAGCACAGAACGCTAAGAGATGACAGGCTAAAGCACAGAATGCTAAAGATGACAGGCTAGCTAAGAGATGACAGGCTAAAGCACAGAACGCTAAGAGATGACAGGCTAAAGCACAGAACGCTAAGAGATGACAGGCTAAAGCACAGAACGCTAAGAGATGACAGGCTAAAGCACAGAACGCTAAGAGATGACAGGCTAAAGCACAGAACGCTAAGAGATGACAGCTAAGCACAGAACGCTAAGAGATGACAGGCTAAAGCACAGAACGCTAAAGATGACAGGCTAAAGCACAGAACGCTAAGAGATGACAGGCTAAAGCACAGAACGCTAAGAGATGACAGGCTAAAGCACAGAATGCTAAAGAGATGACAGGCTAAAGCACAGAGATGACAGGCTAAAGCACAGAATGCTAAGAGATGACAGGCTAAAGCACAGAACGCTAAGAGATGACAGGATAAAGCACAGAACGCTAAGAGATGACAGGCTAAAGCACAGAACGCTAAGAAATGACAGGCTAAAGCACAGAACGCTAAGAGATGACAGCTAAGCACTGAACGCTAAGAGATGACAGGCTAAAGCACAGAACGCTAAGAGATGACAGGCTAAAGCACAGAACGCTAAGAGATGACAGGCTAAAGCACAGAACGCTAAGAGATGACAGGCTAAAGCACAGAACGCTAAGAGATGACAGGCTAAAGCACAGAACGCTAAGAGATGACAGGCTAAAGCACAGAACGCTAAGAGATGACAGGCTAAAGCACAGAACGCTAAGAGATGACAGGCTAAAGCACAGAACGCTAAGAGATGACAGGCTAAAGCACAGAACGCTAAGAGATGACAGGCTAAAGCACAGAACGCTAAGAGATGACAGGCTAAAGCACAGAACGCTAAGAGATGACAGGCTAAAGCACAGAACGCTAAGAGATGACAGGCTAAAGCACAGAATGCTAAGAGATGACAGGCTAAAGCACAGAACACTAAGAGATGCAGGCTAAAGCACAGAATCTAAGAGATGACAGGCTAGCTAAGAGATGACAGGCTAAAGCACAGAACGCTAAGAGATGACAGGCTAAAGCACAGAACGCTAAGAGATGACAGGCTAAAGCACAGAATGCTAAGAGATGACAGGCTAAAGCACAGAACGCTAAGAGATGACAGGCTAAAGCACAGAACGCTAAGAGATGACAGGCTAGCTAAGAGATGACAGGCTAAAGCACAGAACGCTAAGAGATGACAGGCTAAAGCACAGAATGGTAAGAGATGATAGGCTAAAGCACAGAATGCTAAGAGATGACAGGCTAAAGCACAAAACGCTAAGAGATGACAGGCTAAAGCACAGAATGGTAAGAGATGATAGGCTAAAGCACAGAATGCTAAGAGATGACCGGCTAAAGCACAGAATGGTAAGAGATGACAGGCTAAAGCACAGAACGCTAAGAGATGACAGGCTAAAGCACAGAATGCTAAGAGTAGACAGGCTAAAGCACAGAACGCTAAGAGATGACAGGCTAAAGCACAGAATGCTAAAAGATGACAGGCTAGCTAAGAGATGACAGGCTAAAGCACAGAATGCTAAGAGATGACAGGCTAAAGCACAGAACGCTAAGAGATGACAGGCTAAAGCACAGAATGCTAAGAGATGACAGGCTAAAGCACAGAACGCTAAGAGATGACAGGCTAAAGCACAGAATGCTAAGAGTAGACAGGCTAAAGCACAGAACGCTAAGAGATGACAGGCTAAAGCACAGAATGCTAAAAGATGACAGGCCTAGCTAAGAGATGACAGGCTAAAGCACAGAATTCTAAGAGATGACAGGCTGCTAAGAGATGACAGGATAAAGCACAGAACGCTAAGAGATGACAGGCTAAAGCACAGAACGCTAAGAGATGACAGGCTAAAGCACAGAACGCTAAAGATGACAGGATAA
Source organism: Bombina bombina (assembly GCF_027579735.1). Taxonomy (NCBI): domain Eukaryota; kingdom Metazoa; phylum Chordata; class Amphibia; order Anura; family Bombinatoridae; genus Bombina; species Bombina bombina. The sequence goes on along the minus strand of NC_069499.1, from coordinate 1,265,551,104 downwards.
AGCACAGAACGCTAAGAGATGACAGGCTAAAGCACAGAACGCTAAGAAATGACCGGCTAAAGCACAGAACGCTAAGAGATGACCGGCTAAAGCACAGAACGCTAAGAGATGACAGGCTAAAGCATAGAACGCTAAGAGATGACAGGCTAAAGCACAGAACGCTAAGAGATGACAGGCTAAAGCACAGAACGCTAAGAGATGACAGGCTAAAGCACAGAACGCTAAGAGATGACTGGCTAAAGCACAGAACTCTAAGAGATGACAGGCTAAAGCACAGAACGCTAAGAGATGACAGGCTAGCTAAGAGATGACAGGCTAAAGCACAGAACGCTAAGAGATGACAGGCTAAAGCACAGAACGCTAAGAAATGACCGGCTAAAGCACAGAACGCTAAGAGATGACCGGCTAAAGCACAGAACGCTAAGAGATGACAGGCTAAAGCACAGAATGCTAAAAGATGACAGGCTAGCTAAGAGATGACAGGCTAAAGCACAGAACGCTAAGAGATGACAGGCTAAAGCACAGAATGCTAAGAGATGACAGGCTAAAGCACAGAACACTAAGAGATGACAGGCTAAAGCACAGAATTCTAAGAGATGACAGGCTAGCTAAGAGATGACAGGCTAAAGCACAGAACGCTAAGAGATGACAGGCTAAAGCACAGAACGCTAAGAGATGACAGGCTAAAGCACAGAACGCTAAGAGATGACAGGCTAAAGCACAGAACGCTAAAAGATGACAGGATAAAGCACAGAACGCTAAGAGATGACAGGCTAAAGCACAGAACGCTAAGAGATGACAGGCTAAAGCACAGAATGCTAAGAGATGACAGGCTAAAGCACAGAACGCTAAGAGATGACAGGCTAAAGCACAGAACGCTAAGAGATGACAGGCTAGCTAAGAGATGACAGGCTAAAGCACAGAACGCTAAGAGATGACAGGCTAGCTAAGAGATGACAGGCTAAAGCACAGAACGCTAAGAGATGACAGGCTAAAGCACAGAATGCTAAAAGATGACAGGATAGCTAAGAGATGACAGGCTAAAGCACAGAATTCTAAGAGATGACAGGCTAAAGCACAGAACGCTAAGAGATGACAGGCTAAAGCACAGAATGCTAAAAGATGACAGGATAGCTAAGAGATGACAGGCTAAAGCACAGAATTCTAAGAGATGACAGGCTAAAGCACAGAACGCTAAGAGATGACAGGCTAAAGCACAGAATGCTAAAAGATGACAGGCTAAAGCACAGAATTCTAAGAGATGACAGGCTAAAGCACAGAACGCTAAGAGATGACAGGCTAAAGCACAGAATTCTAAGAGATGACAGGCTAAAGCACAGAATTCTAAGAGATGACAGGCTAGCTAAGAGATGACAGGCTAAAGCACAGAACGCTAAGAGATGACAGGCTAAAGCACAGAACGCTAAGAGATGACAGGCTAAAGCACAGAACGCTAAGAGATGACAGGCTAAAGCACAGAACGCTAAGAGATGACAGGCTAAAGCACAGAATGCTAAAAGATGACAGGCTAGCTAAGAGATGACAGGCTAAAGCACAGAATTCTAAGAGATGACAGGCTAAAGCACAGAACGCTAAGAGATGACAGGCTAAAGCACAGAACGCTAAGAGATGACAGGCTAAAGCACAGAATTCTAAGAGATGACAGGCTAAAGCACAGAATTCTAAGAGATGACAGGCTAGCTAAGAGATGACAGGCTAAAGCACAGAACGCTAAGAGATGACAGGCTAAAGCACAGAACGCTAAGAGATGACAGGCTAAAGCACAGAATGCTAAGAGATGACAGGCTAAAGCACAGAACGCTAAGAGATGACAGGCTAGCTAAGAGATGACAGGCTAAAGCACAGAACGCTAAGAGATGACAGGCTAGCTAAGAGATGACAGGCTAAAGCACAGAACGCTAAGAGATGACAGGCTAAAGCACAGAACGCTAAGAGATGACAGGCTAGCTAAGAGATGACAGGCTAAAGCACAGAACGCTAAGAGATGACAGGCTAGCTAAGAGATGACAGGCTAAAGCACAGAATGCTAAGAGATGACAGGCTAAAGCACAGAACGCTAAGAGATGACAGGCTAAAGCACAGAACGCTAAGAGATGACAGGCTAAAGCACAGAACGCTAAGAGATGACAGGCTAAAGCACAGAACGCTAAGAGATGACAGGCTAAAGCACAGAACGCTAAGAGATGACAGGCTAAAGCACAGAACACTAGGAGATGACAGGCTAAAGCACAGAACACTAAGAGATGACAGGCTAAAGCACAGAACGCTAAGAGATGACAGGCTAGCTAAGAGATGACAGGCTAAAGCACAGAACGCTAAGAGATGACAGGCTAAAGCACAGAATGGTAAGAGATCACAGGCTAAAGCACAGAACGCTAAGAGATGACAGGCTAAAGCACAGAACACTAGGAGATGACAGGCTAAAGCACAGAACACTAAGAGATGACAGGCTAAAGCACATAACGCTAAGAGATGACAGGCTAGCTAAGAGATGACAGGCTAAAGCACAGAACGCTAAGAGATGACAGGCTAAAGCACAGAACGCTAAGAGATGACAGGCTAAAGCACAGAATGCTAAAAGATGACAGGCTAGCTAAGAGATGACAGGCTAAAGCACAGAACGCTAAGAGATGACAGGCTAAAGCACAGAACGCTAAGAGATGACAGGCTAAAGCACAGAATGCTAAAAGATGACAGGCTAGCTAAGAGATGACAGGCTAAAGCACAGAACGCTAAGAGATGACAGGCTAAAGCACATAACGCTAAGAGATGACAGGCTAAAGCACAGAACGCTAAGAGATGACAGGCTAAAGCACAGAACGCTAAGAGATGACAGGCTAAAGCACAGAACGCTAAGAGATGACAGGCTAAAGCACAGAACGCTAAGAGATGACAGGCTAAAGCACAGAATGCTAAAAGATGACAGGCTAGCTAAGAGATGACAGGCTAAAGCACAGAACGCTAAGAGATGACAGGCTAAAGCACAGAACGCTAAGAGATGACAGGCTAAAGCACAGAACGCTAAGAGATGACAGGCTAAAGCACAGAATGGTAAGAGATCACAGGCTAAAGCACAGAACGCTAAGAGATGACAGGCTAAAGCACAGAACGCTAAGAGATGACAGGCTAAAGCACAGAATGGTAAGAGATCACAGGCTAAAGCACAGAACGCTAAGAGATGACAGGCTAAAGCACTGAATGCTAAGAGATGACCGGCTAAAGCACAGAACGCTAAGAGATGACAGGCTAAAGCACAGAACACTAAGAGATCACAGGCTAAAGCACAGAACGCTAAGAGATGACAGGCTAAAGCACAGAACGCTAAGAGATGACAGGCTAAAGCACAGAACGCTAAGAGATGACAGGCTAAAGCACAGAACGCTAAGAGATGACAGGCTAAAGCACAGAACGCTAAGAGATGACAGGCTAAAGCACAGAACACTAAGAGATGACAGGCTAAAGCACAGAACGCTAAGAGATGACAGGCTAAAGCACAGAACGCTAAGAGATGACAGGCTAAAGCACAGAATGCTAAGAGATGACAGGCTAAAGCACAGAACGCTAAGAGATGACAGGCTAAAGCACAGAATGCTAAGAGATGACAGGCTAAAGCACAGAACGCTAAGAGATGACAGGCTAAAGCACAGAACACTAAGAGATGACAGGCTAAAGCACAGAACGCTAAGAGATGACAGGCTAAAGCACAGAACGCTAAGAGATGACAGGCTAAAGCACAGAATGCTAAGAGATGACAGGCTAGCTAAGAGATGACAGGCTAAAGCACAGAATGGTAAGAGATGACAGGCTAAAGCACAGAACGCTAAGAGATGACAGGCTAAAGCACAGAACGCTAAGAGATGACAGGCTAAAGCACAGAACGCTAAGAGATGACAGGCTAAAGCACAGAACGCTAAGAGATGACAGGCTAAAGCAAAGAACACTGGGCTGATTTCAAGCTCTTACAGTTGTTTACCATTTGCAGGCAGCAACAGCAATTTATCTGGCACCCCAATTAGTCAAGATGGATTAGAACTTGTTCAAATAAATGAGCATTGCTCTGTTAATCAAGCCTTTAACTTGTATGCGATTACACTAAGCTTGTTTATATTAAGGAAACAGATAATCATGCTGTCACTGTATCTATAAAATTGCAGTTCATTGGCCTCAAACAAAAAAAAACTCCTTGAACTGCCTGAAGATTAATTGGTGCTATTCCTTTCACTGAGGAAACCAAACATACTGCATTCAAGTTATATGAGGCCATTGTGATGTTAATTACATATGAAAGAATATATTACATCAAATAAGCTAATAAACTTCATTTTGAGTAGTCTGCATGCTTACTCATCGATCTCGTGCGCAGTAAAGCCAATGTATTAGTCTATTCTTTATCCTCCCTAAGGCTACTTGATTGGAAATCATTTAAGTCTAATACTATGAGAGAACTTCCTGCAGCATTAATCAACTAGTATCCTGTGTTCTATTTAGGCAGCAGGAAAGGAGGGTTACATCTACAAATTAGCTGGGTTAGTTATCACATAGAACACCGGGCCGCAATGATTGTTCCATATATTTTTTTAAATAATGTATTTGTATGTTTGTCTTTAAGTCAATTAAAATATGTTACGGTATAAACTAAATTATTATAAACATTAAAATTGTGAATTGCAGCTTTAGAATTACATGAGAGTTGTGTGCAGATATGTAGCCTGTTAATGATGATTGTCATGATACACTCATGTGGAGTAGTTGATACCTGGATCAGCTACCCAGCAGAGGTGGTATTGTGGTCTTAGGTTTAATCTGAACTGTTCTTCCTTTGTGTGGAATCTGTGTTTGTTCAGGAATGCTGTGGTCTCAAGACCCCCCTCCCTCCCTTATTCTCTTGGTATCTTGGTTTACTTGCATGTAATGTTTAATTGTAAATTATCACAAGGGCGGTGGTCTTGACAAGACAAAGGAAAAACTGGGTTATAACTGAATGTTACAGAAAAAGAAGGCAAAACTAGCCTGGGACAAGAAGCAGCTAACATCTCCACAGATTATTGAAACTTTTGTAATAATTGTATGGTATTGTGTTTGTTATTATGTCCCATTTTATTTTAAAGAACTATATCTTTGCATATATCCTATTTTGTATGTTTTCATAATTTGGCACTGTGTAACCTGTATTGGTATTTTGTTATTAAACATATAGAAAATCTAATTCTGTCTTTGGGCCCTCATATCTGAATTCACACTCTGAAGAGACAATGTTAAAGGCACGTTACCTAATTGTTAATTATGTGAGTTATTGGGTTTCCAAGACACCCAAATTTAAAATTCTTGGTGGTGGCAGGAATTTGTTAAACTGGGTTGGTGTAGGCAGGATTTGGGGGTTATTTTGGTGTCCCTTTAGGTCCTTTGTAGAGTTAAAGGTAAGGGAACCAGAAGCTTAGTGCTATTAACCCCTTCATGCCCACATCCTCCCCATTGTGACGGTTGGGTGGAAAGGCTTAATCGTCACAAATTGGTTGGCAGCAGTGAAGATATCTAGAGTTTTTTAGTGCTATTTGTATAGTACTAAAATAAATGACATGTTTTTGTGTAATTTCCCAAGGACAGACCTATGTGTGGGCCAGAGGAGAGCAAGGATAATCTGAAAAGTGTCACTGTGGGTGAACGGGTGACCATGGGACTTCGGGATAGTGGGGCTGCCTGTACCTTGTGCGCCCTGAATTGGTGCGGGTAGAGGATATTCTTCCAGGGAAAACAATGGCAATCAAAGGAATTGGTGGGGTATGCCCCGCAGTGCCAATGGCACATGTTTACCTAGATTGGGCTGCGGGCAACGGGGAGGTGGGTGTCTCTGAGGAAATCCCTGTTAATGTTTTGCTGGGGAATGATTTAGGGCGGTGCTGTGTCATTATGCCCCAGAAGAGAACACCTGTGAACCAGAATGGATCGAGAACTTACCCCACCCTGAGGTACTGTTTAAAGTTTGTGGGGACAATGGGGGGCATGAGGACTGGGAAGGAATACCAGGAGTGGACAAGCTCCTCATGGTGAACTAACCAGAAATGTCTTCCCAAAATTTCACTATGTGTAATGCTAAACATGATTTTGATGTATGTGTAATACCAATGTTAAGTACAAGCAGGCTGGTAAAAGGGCATGGAGTGTCACTTGCTCAGGCAGCAACTGGGGGAGAGGACCCTATGTCTCCTGCGCCCAACTCCTGTGCTGCTAATGAACCCAGGAGTGGGACGGAAGGGGAGAGGGGTCCTTCTTCTGTTGCTGATAGTGTTTCCTGTACCGTGAGTGGGGAGAGGGAAGAAAAAGCCAGTATAGCAGTGGTTACCCATCTGCAGGCTGCCTTGGAATTCTTGGTTTCCCATGTGACAGGGCAGGAGGGGGAAGGTGAGATCTACCTGACTGCTCTGCACTCTGACCCCTCCCTAGAAGGGATGAGACAGCTTGCAGAACACAATCGTTAAAAATAGACATTGACCTATCCGATGTCCATTTACGAGTTTAGAATAACAGCTTGCAGAACAACCAGCCACAGACACTGATGTACAAAGGGTGTACTAGGATAAGGGGATTTTGTATAGGGAAGCACATGATAAAGACCCCCAGAGGCCCTGGGATACAGACAGCTAGTAGTTTCTCAGCAATTCAGAAAGGAGCTGCTTTGGCTGGCCCATGAGACCCCCTTGGCAGGACACATGGGGGTGAGTAAAACAAAAGCTAGGTTGGCCTACAATTTCTACTGGCCTGGTATGGGTACAGCTATGGCAAACTATTGTTGGTCCTGTCTAGTCTGTCAAAGGGTTGGTAAATCTGGGGATGTTACACGTGTACCCCTAAGGCCCCTGTCCATTATATCAGAACCATTTGATTGAGTGGCAGTGGATATAGTAGGTCCCTTGGCGGTACCAACTACTACAGGTAAACAAAATATACTTACCATTTTGGATTATGCCACTAGATACCCAGAGGCAATCGCAGTATCCTCCATCCAGGCAGACAAAGTAGCTGATGCCCTGCTAAGTATATTCTGCAGGTTTTCTTAGAGAGATGCTTACAGATCAAGGTACCCAACTTATGTCCAATTTGATGCAAAGCCTCTGTAAAAAGGTTAACGTGCAACATCTGGTAGCCAGCCCCTAACACCCCCAAACCAATGGGCTGTGTAAGAGATTTAATGGGACCCTTAAGCAAATGCTTAAGGCCTTTGTTGAATCCCAGGTCATGGATTGGCAAAAGTATCTACCCCATCTATTATTTGCTTATAGAGAGGTACCCCAGGAGACCACCGGCTTCTCACCATTTGAATAACTGTACAGACGCTGAGTGAGGGGGTGCTTAGATTAAGTCACAGAGGAATGGGAAGGAAAACTGTGCATACCAGAGACTTCAGTTGTAGAGTATGTTCAGAGACAGAATGCAGATCTAAAGGCTGTACAAACTAAGCAGACATACTGGTATGACCGCAATGCCAGGTACCGGATCTACGAGGTAGGCCAGAGGGTGATGGTTCTGACCCCCAGTAGACAAAATAAATTGCAGGCTGCCTGGGAGGGTCCATTCCCTATTTTACAAAGACTGGACCCTACTACCTATGTAGTGGCCCTAGACGAGACAGGGAAACGACAGAGATGGTGTCACATTAATATGTTAAAAACCTACCATGACCCAGTTCCTTTAAATCCAAATCACCACCCACTTTTCATCATACCCTACTTAAAGGGACAGTCAAGTCCAAAAAAAACTTTCATTTTTCAAATAGGGCATGTAATTTTAAACAACTTTCCAATTTACTTTTATCAACATTTTTGCTTTGTTCTCTTGGTATGCTAGTTGAAAGCAAACCTAGGAAGGCTCATATGATAATTTCTAAGCCCTTGAAGGCCGCCTCTATTTTATTTACTTTTCACAGCAGGGGAGAGTTAGCTCTTGTAGGCCATATAGATAGCATTGTGATCACCCCGTGGCTAGTGGCAGACACTGCACTAATTAGCTATAATGCAAGTCAATAGATAATAACTAAAAGTCATGTGATTAGGGGCGGTCAGAAGATGCTTAGATACAAGTTAGTCACAGAAGTAAAAAGTGTATTAATATAACTGTGTTGGTTTTGCAAAACTGGGGAATGGGTAATAAAGGGATTATCTATCTTTTTAAACAACAAAAATTCTGTTGTTCTGTTGACTTTCCCTTAAAGTCGGCCTCTTAGTTAGCTAGTTGCTTGATTAATCTCAAGCAGTAAGCTGTTTATCTCTGTGAACGGTAAAACTTATACTATCTTCCTCCTGGAGTTCCTGCTTCCCTCCACTGACACTCTACGGATTCTATGTCCAGCTGCTACAATACATCATTGTTACATTACTGCTCTCACGCATCTCTTAATCCTAATCACGTGATCGGAATCACATCATCCCGTGTGAACTCAGTGGCATATCTGCATCAAGACCTGTACACGGACAACAAATCGGCAAGCGACTGGATCATCACTCTATCTTCCAGGAAACATTACCTGTTACTTGAACGCTGCTTTCCATAACTCCTTGAAGCCGTAGCCATGAAGTACAAAACCGCAAGTATAACTCTGCACACAGAACTCTTCAAATGAACTGTTATATGCTCAATGTAAAACCGGCTTCTTACCTCACATTCTCAGGTAGATTACGAGTTGTGCGTTTGTGTTTTAACGCTGAAAAATGGTAATTTCAGTGTTAAAACAGCAACGCAGCCATTACGAGTCTTGTAGGTTTAGCCTGTAACGCAACGTCAGTCCCGCACTCGAAAAAATTACGTTTTACATGGGATTCCCATAGCACTGCCATTACGAGTTTTGCGGTGAGGCTAAAAAACTTGCATTACACCCTGTAACGACAAGTTCCGTACTGCCATCTGAGAGCAGTAGTTATGAGTTATAAGCAACAAAACTGTTACATAAAACTCATAACTAAAGTGTTACAAAGTTCACTAAACACCCATAAACTACCTATTAACCCCTAAACCGAGGCCCTCCCGCGTCGCAAATACTATATTAAAGTTATTAACCCCTAATATGCCGCTCCCGAGATCGTCGCCACTAATAAAATTTATAAACCCTGGCATCGTCACTACTATACTAAAGTTATTAACCCCTATTCCCCCGTACCCCAAAATTGCCCACACTATAATAAATATATTAAAGTGAAGGTAAAGTTACCTTGACGCTGGTCCACAATCCAATTCTTTGATAGAAATAAATAGCAGTTTCATTGATGATTTTTTAAAAATATTTATTATACATCCAGTAATCTTGGTTTTAATTCCCCTTTTTCTGCGCCGCAAAATCAACCCGTTTTTTGTATTTTTTTTTTATCTCCTGGTCACGTTTTTCTATCAGCCAGTTGAAAATCTGGCCGATAGGCGGCCGTGACCCCACGTCATCCGCCTACTTAATGCTGTGCTCATGCGCTAAAATGTATTCATCTCTAAGTAGAAGCGCATTCCCGTTTGTTTCCTGTGTTTCGACTACTATCGCATGCGCATTTGTGATTGCTATGTCAATTTGCGCATGCGCATTTAGAATGTTCACGCTTCTGATATTACGTATAGAGCGGGTGGGACCGCTCTATACGTCACAGCAACTATTATACGGAAATAGAGGTTGGGAGGAGATATCTTTGAAACGGTAGGGAAATATATAGATTGAAATACAAGAAAAATAAAAATATATTTGTAAAATAAAGTTAGCGATTAGCTTATTCTATGGTGACATAATTAATTGATATATTCGAATTTAATAAACTTTACCTTCACTTTAACCCCTATTCCACCACTCCCCAAGATAGCTCTGACCTTGCACATCACTACCACTAAATAAAACTATTAACCCCTAAACCGCCAGCCCCCCACATCGCCAAAAACTAAATTAAACTATTAACCCCTAAACCTAACAACCCCCTAACTTTAAATTAAAATTATCTTAAAGTAAATAAAAACTTACCTGTGAAATTAAAAAAAACTAAGTTTAAACTATAAATTAAACTAATATTACTATTAGACTAAAATTAAAATAACTATCAATTAAATTAATTAAATTACACATAAAAGGGAGACTTCCGGGCGGCGGCCATCTTACTGGTCGCACTGAGCTTCAGCTCCTTAAGTTTTCTCCAAAACTAATCATTTCTGTGAAGTTGAACTGGATTTATCCTATTCAAAATAGTGGAGAAGCTTAGCTGTTGGCGACCTAATCTGAGGTATAGGGTTTTGGATCTAGATGCGGCTTAATTGCCCTCAGTACCGGGCTATTTCTTTTGAGGCCTTCCCCTATGCCAGAAGCCTCAACACCATCCCCACAACTAGCTGTGCCCTGAGTCCTTTCACTGAAGCCAGCACTACCCCTATTGCTAAGAGTACTGAAGAGGTGCGACAAAGTGAGATTAACTATATAATATACCCACGCTAGCTCTGATACGTAAAAACACCCCCACTGAAAATGGAGGACACCTCATTTATTGCGTAATTGCAGGCAATATTGCAGGAACATGCTCAGAAAATGTAGGAGAGAATGACCGAGATTCTCTATCCTACCCTACATATTCTTGATGGATTATCACCAGCCAGCTTGCAGGAGATTGAACCGCTGGGTCCTGACCTGAAAGGAGCCAAGATGGATAGAGGGGATTACCTAATAGAAAAAGAAGCTTCCTCTCTAGGGACTGCCAGAGGGGAGATCCAGTACAAGGGGCCGACTGATATTCCAGAGCAGCTCAACCTCAGCCGACTGACAAATAAAGCCAATGAGGGACCCGAGCCGAGTACCGCTTCAACTCAGCTCTATACGTTCTCTTCCCCGGCAACTAGAGCTACTGAGCTGGAAGATGAGAAGTGGCAGACCGGGAGCAATAACCGCTCACATAAGTGGGAGAACCGGACCAGCGAACCAGCAGATAGAGGATTTGAACTTACCTCTAAGAATGTGCAGCTGCCAATAATCCTCCCTATCTTGCCAGAAAATAGGACATACAGTATGTACTTGCTCAGCTGGATCCTACGGATGACAGATCACGTTTGCTGCGATCTTCCCTCCCACGATCATTCCGTACGAGAGCAGTCTTGCAGCGTCCCCTACCTCGCAGCACGACACAGAGCTTGATCCAGATCTACGAGCGGAGAGGTCCTCCTGATCGCACTTTAACCCGAGAGCATGAAGCGATGCAGCCGCATCAAGAATACACTCCAGCGATACTGCTGTTTTACAAAGTCTCCTGCTGGGTGGAATGGCTGCTGCTCCCTGGGAAATTAGGTGATCAGCCATATGTGGTAGGGAGCTGCTGTCCCCCAATAAGAACTGGCGTGGGGTAAATGTGAAATCCGTATTAAGAGGTTCTTATGCTCCCCATCCTCTGTTACTAAAGACGTTCCCCTGCACAAGCCTAGTCAATATTCATAGACGGTGTGACAGCCTGTTTAAATTGTGTATGTTTAAGGTAGGGCAAGTCTTAGGGTGTTATTTTTTACTCTCCCATTACAGCACATTACATTATGCTCCCAAATCTTACAGTACAATCTAGGTTTACACATGTCTAATTTAGCTTGAGTTCAAGTGTAGGAATGCTACCTCAGAGTTCTGAGTCTCTGTTCTTTATGTGCATCATATACTTGTAGACAAATTCCCTTACCTATTGATGTACCCTCTACAAACTCAATATTCTCATTATTAGATCTGTGTCGTATAAAGTAATATCCTCCTGTACAGTTAAGTTAGCCACCACTGTTTATAACCCTGTTTTGGTATACTGTTCTATTATTTAAATCTGCATGTGCCTTTAAATGTCACCATAACTGTTTAGAATGTATTCTTCAAATACTCCCAGTCCTCTATATATGTATATATTAGAAACCATAAGCGGGCTTCAGTGCTCACCTACTCCTTCTAAAGATTTATCCTAAAAGTTTCAGAGTCTCTTTACACAGTTTTGCTTATATTTTTAATTTAAAAAAAAATGAGACTAACCAGTTGAGACCCACAAGTGGTCTCTTTTATCCTAGAGTGCCCTCTGCTATGCTAAAACATATGACTCCATCATAGGAAGTACAAAATATTGTAGGCGAACTGCCTAAGTGTTGTCTAAATTTCTTGCACTTATTCTGTTTTGGTTTACTCTTATTCCCTAACTGAGATGTCAACCCTTAAATTGTATGTGTTTCCAACACTGTCAGCATTGCATTGTTTTGTATGCCTTGAATTTAGTCTCAATAAAAATTTTATTTAAAAAAAAAAAAATACACATAAAAAAACCTAACCCTACTTAAAAAATTAAATCTACAATTAGAAAAAATACTAAATTACAAAAAATAAAAAAATACTAAAGTACAAAAAATAACTAACACTAAATTACGAAAAATAACAAACAAAATTATTCAAAATAAAAAAATTACACCTAATCTAATAGCCCTATCAAAATAAAAAAGCCCCCCCAAAATAAAAACATCCCCTAGCCTACAATAAACTAGCAATAACCCTTAAAAGGGCCCTTTGTAGGGCATTGCCCTAAAGAAATCAGCTCTTTTTCCTGAAAAAAAAACAGACCCCCCCAACAGTAAAATAAAACCCACCACCCAACCAACCTCCCAAAATAAAAAACCTAACTCTAAAAAGAACCTAATCTACCCATTGCAATGAAAAGGGCATTTGTATGGGCATTGCCCTTAAAATGGCATTCAGCTCTTTTTCTTGCCCTTAAAAGGGTATGTAGCTCTTTTAAGGAATGCCCAAACCCTAATCTAAAAACAAAAACCACCCCAAAAATTTTTAAAAAAATGAAGAATAACTCCTCTTTAGGTACTCACAGTTACTGAAATCCCGCTTGAATCATCCAGGCGGCTCCATCTTCATCCAGACGGCTCCATCTTCATCCATCGCGGGACTGGCATCTTCTTCATCCCTGCGGAGGCGGAGCGGTCGATGTGCGGAGGCGGAGGTCCAGACGAAGGTCCAAGGCAGAGGTCCAGGCGGAAGTCCTTCGATCCGACTTGGAGATCTTTTTCATGCGATCGTCCGCCGCACACTGGGGATTCAAATGCAAGGTACCCCTTTTATACTGGGGGTACCATTGCATTCCTATTGGCTGAAAAAGTTAAATCAGCCAATAGGAATTAGGGCTGCTAAAACCCTATTGGCTGTACAAATCAGACCTCCGCCTCCGCGCATTGACCGCTCCACCTCCGCAGGGATGAAGAAGATGCTGGTCCCACGATGGATGAAGATGGAGCCACCTGGATGAAGGGTTAGTGGGGGGGGGGGTTTAGATTAGGGGTTGGGCATTTCTTAAAAGAGCTGAATGCCCTTTTAAGGGCAAGAAAAAGAGCTGAATGCCCTTTTAAGGGCAATGCCCATACAAATGCCCTTTTCAGGTCAATGGGTAGATTAGGTTTTACTTTATTTTTATTTTGTGGGTTTGGGGGGTGGGGGGTTGTATTTATGTTTAGAAAAAGAGGTCCTTTCTTTAGGGCAATGCCCTACAAAAGGCCCTTTTAAGGGCTATTGGTAATTTATTTTATAGATTAGGTTTCTTTTATTTTGGGGTGGTCTTTTTAAAAATGGGTATTAGAATCGGAATAATTTTTATTATTTTGGATAATTCATTTGTTATTTTGTGTAATGTTTTTGTTGTTTTAGGGTTTTTTTTTTTTTTTAGAATAGTCATTTTTTTATTTTTAATGGGCAGCAAAAGAGCTTAATGCAATTTTAAGAGCAATGCCCATACAAATGCCATTTTCAGGGCAATGGGTAGATTAGGTTTTACTTTATTTTTATTTTGTGGGTTTGGGGGGTGGGGTTTGTATACTATTAGGGGGGGGGTTGTTTTTCTTTTGTAGAAAAAAGAGCTGATTTCTTTAGGGCAATGTCCTACAAAAAGCCCTTTTAAGGGCCCTTGGTAGTTTATTATAGATTAGGGTTTTTCATTTTGGGGTGTTTTTTTAAACAGGGTATTAGAATAGGAATCATTTTTATTGTTTTGGATAATGTCATTTGTTATTTTTTGTAATGGTAGGTTTTTTTATTTTTTGTAGTTTTAGTGTTTTTTTGTTGTTGTAATGTTAGGTTTTAGTGTAAGGCAGCTTAGGTTTTATTTCACATGTAAGTTTGTTTTATTTATTTGAACTAGGTAGTTAGTAAATAGTTAATAGCTATTTACTAACTAGTCTACCTAGTTAAAATAAATACAAACTTACCTGTGAAATAAAAAATAAAACCTAAGCTAGCTACAACTAGAACATTTGGGTATTATGGCCCTTTAACTTTTTTTTCCCATAGACATCAATGGGGTTGTGTTACGGAGCTTTTTATTTATTTTTCTAACACTTTCTCCCCATTGATGTCTATGGGGAAAGCGTGCACGCACACGTCAAAGCAGTGCTTGTATTTTGTGCAGTATGGAGCTCAACGCAACCTCATTGCACGCACAACCCGGCTTTCCTAAAACTCGTAATGGCAGCGATATGGAGGGTGAAATAATGCAGCTTTTGTTGCGTTAGTTAAGTACCCTCTTTAGCGCAAAACTTGTAAACTAGGTGATTGTGTCTTACTGTTTAACCCTGCTTACCATCTGCTTACCAGCTAACCTCTCAAGCCTGTCGCAACTTACATTACAATGTGCTTCATTCTGTTTTGATGAAATATATTACTGCTGCCTTTTACTCTGGACTATAATTGTTAATAGTGTTTCAGTATCAAACTCCATGATATCTAAGAGCTGCACTATTGAAATCAGCTGAACTACAGGAATAATAATATGCCTTCCTGTTGTATAATTGCTCTCTTAAGTTCCACTCAGGAAGTTCTTTATACTATAAGCTACTGATATTCTCTTACAATCAATTGCTATAAAATAGGTTCTCTGCTCATTAATACAATATTGAGTAGATTCTACAATATAGCAATATTCCATACTATCACTTTTATGAACTTAACTAATTAAATATAGTTTGGATACTCAAATTACTATTAACTAAAAGGAAAGCTTAATTAAAATATTGCACCCAGAGACGCAGGTACTGTGTGTAGCTTACTAGAGGAAGGGATTGTGAGTGACCCCCTAGTAGATTTGGTCAGTGAAGCAGACTGCAGGAATTGATCCACAGCTCTCTGCTAAGCAGAAGAAACAATTAGTGCAGGCCCTTACTCCCTATGAACATATTTTCACAGGTAGGCCAGGGCAAACAACCTTAGCTATACACCATGAGGACACGGGGAACCAGGTCCCACTAAGACAGGTTGCATACCAGGTGTCCCCTGAGGTTTGGGCACATATTCAGATGGAGATAGAAAACATGCTAAAGCTGGGTGTGATTACTAAATCCAAGAGCCTTCCCCTGTGGTGCTAGTACCCAAGAAAGATAAATCCACCAGTTTTTGTGTAGATTATAGGAGACTAAATGCAGTAACTACACTCGATGCCTACCCCATGCCAATGAGTTGCTAGATCAGTTATCCAGTGCCCAGTACTTAACCATTATGGATTTGAGCAGAGGGTATTGGCAGAGCCCTATGACCCCAGAGGCCCAGGAGAGATCCGCCTTTATTACCTCATTTGGGTTATATGAGTTTTGTGTGATGGCATTTGGCATGAAAAATGCCCCTGCCATATTCCAAAGGCTAGTTAACCAACTGTTGGAAGGCCAGGGGGAGTTTGCTCTGGCCTACTTAGAGGGCATTGTAGTGTTCAGCAAGACCTGGGAGGTTTTGGACAGCATAGCCCGAGCAGGGCTCACCAATAAACCATAGAAATATCAGATGGTCATGACTGAGGTGCAGTATTTGGGGCATAGGGTAGGAGGGGGAACCATACACCCTGAGCCAGACAAGGTAGAGGCTATTACTGCCTGGCCCACACATAAGACCAAAACGCAAGTTATGTCATTTTTGGGGACTGCAGGGTACTACCGTAAATTCGTTCCAGAGTACAGCGAAATTACCAATCCCTCACAGATTTAACCAAGAAAAAGCTTCCCAAACACATAGACCGTACTCCGCCATGTGAGGAGGCCTTTACCAAACTGAAGGCAGCCTTAGCCCATTCTCCTCTGCTTTAAGCCCCTGATTTCAGTAGGAGGTTTGTAGTACAAACCAAAGCTTTTAGCTATGGGTTGGGGGCTGTTCTCAGCCAGGTTAATGCCAAAGGGGAAGAACATCCCATACTTTACTTAAGCAGGAAGCTGTGTCCCAGAGAAGGTGTATATGCAGTAGTAGAAAAGGAATGTTTAGCCATGGTATGGGCCTTGCAAAAGTTACATCCGTATTTATATGGCCGGGACTTTACTGTTATAACAGATCACAATCCTCTGCATTGGCTAGATAGAGTTGCAGGAAACAACAGCAAGCTCCTCAGATGGAGTTTAATATTGCAACAGTATAATTTCACTGTGCAGCACAAGAAAGGAAGCTTGCATGGGAATGCTCATGGTCTATCTCGACAAGGAGAGACAGTGGTGTAGGTGGAAGAGGGATTAGTATGTGGCTGACCTCTCTCTCCACCATCTTAAAGGGGGAGGTGTCATGATACACTCATGTGGAGAAGTTGATACCTGGATAAGCTACCCAGAAGAGGTGGTATTGTGGTCTCAGCATTGCCATGTTTAATCTGAACTGTTTTTTCTTTGTGTGGAATCTGTTTGTTCAGGAATGCTGTGGTCTTAAGACCCCCTTCCCTCCCCCATTCTCTTGGTACCTTGGTTTACTTGCATAGAATGTTTAATCGTAAATTATCACAAGGGTGGTGGCCTGGACAAGACAAAGGAAAAACTGGGTAATATATCTTATTTTGTATGTTTTTATAATTTGGCACTGTGTAACCTGTATTGGTATTTTGTTATTAAACATAAAGAAAATGTAATTCTGTCTTTGGGCTCTAATATCTGAATTCACACTCTGAAGAGACAAGGTTAAAAGCACGTTACCTAATAGTTAATTGTGTGAGTTATTGGATTTCCAAGACACCCACATTTAAAAATCTTGGTGGTGGCAGGAATTTGTTAAACTGCGTTGGTGT
This sequence comes from Bombina bombina, assembly GCF_027579735.1. Taxonomy (NCBI): domain Eukaryota; kingdom Metazoa; phylum Chordata; class Amphibia; order Anura; family Bombinatoridae; genus Bombina; species Bombina bombina. The sequence continues at coordinate 1,265,534,047 of NC_069499.1, read as the reverse complement.
AGGCAGGATTTGGGGGTTAATTTGGTGTCCCTTTAGGTCATTCGCAGAGTTAAAAGGTGAGGGAACCAGAGGCTTAGTGCTATTAACACCTTCATGCCCACACCCTCCCCATTGTGACAGTTGGGTGGAAAGGCTTAATCGTCACAATGATATTCTATTGTTATTATTCACATCAATCCAGTCTAGTGTCATTGTATTTATTTATATGTGTTTATAGTATATTAACATTTCTTCTGTTATGTGTGATCAGTCCACGGGTCATCATTACTTCTGGGATATAACTCCTCCCCAACAGGAAATGCAAGAGGATTCACCCAGCAGAGCTGACATAGCTCCTCCCCTCTACGTCAGTCCCAGTCATTCTCTTGCACCCAACGACTAGATAGGATGTGTGAGAGGACTATGGTGATTATACTTAGTTTTTATGACTTCAATCAAAAGTTTGTTATTTTATAATAGCACCGGAGCGTGTTATTACTTCTCTGGCAGACTTTGAGGAAGAATCTACCAGAGTTTTTGCTATGATTTTAACCGGAGTAGTTAAGATCATATTGCTGTTCTCGGCCATCTGAGGGAGGTAAAAGCTTCAGATCAGGGGACAGGGGCAGATGAATCTGCATTGAGGTATGTAGCAGTTTTTATTTTCTGAATGGAATTGATGAGAAAATCCTGCTATACCGTTATAATGACATGTATGTATACACTTCAGTATTCTGGGAATGGTACTTCACCGGAACTACTTTGTTAAAGGTCACTAATCTTTTTAATAAGTATTATATCATGTTAAACGTTTTTGCTGGAATGTAGAATCGTTTACACTGCTGAGGTACTGAGTAAATAAATGTTTGGGCTTTATTTTCCACTTGGCAGTAGTTTATTTTGAATTGTGACAGTTTCGTTTCTCTTCACTGCTGTGTGTGAGAGGGAGGGGCCGTTTTTGGCGCTCTTTGCTACGCATCAACAATTTCCAGTCAGCTATTATTTTTCCTGCATGATCCGGTTCATCTCTGACAGATCTCAGGGGTCTTCAAACTTCTTGAAGGGAGGTACATTCTCTCAGCAGAGCTGTGAGAATTTTTTATATTGACTGTGGATAAAGACGTTACTCAGTAATTTTTATGTCAAATTTAGTTATGTTATCTTACTAATGGGAACAAAACCTTTGCTAAAAGTTGTGTTGTTTTAAAGTTGATGCTATAACTGTTCTCAGTATATTATCTCAACTGTCATTTAATCTTTAATCGTTTAAGTACCTCTTTGAGGCACAGTACGTTTTTGCTAAAAAAGACTATAACCAGGTTGCAAGTTATTGCTAGTGTGTTAAACATGTCTGACTCAGAGGATATCTGTGTCATTTGTTCCAATGCCAAGGTGGAGCCCAATAGAAATTTATGTACTAACTGTATTGATGCTACTTTAAATAAAAGTCAATCTGTACAATGTGAACAAATTTCACCAATCTGCGAGGGGAGAGTTATGCCGACTAACTCGCCTCACGCGGCAGTACCTGCATCTCCCGCCCGGGAGGTGCGTGATATTATGGCGCCTAGTACATCTGGGCGGCCATTACAGATAACATTACAAGATATGGCTACTGTTATGACTGAAGTTTTGTCTAAATTACCTGAGCTAAGAGGCAAGCGTGATCACTCTGGGGTGAGAACAGAGTGCGCTGACAATACTAGGGCCATGTCTGATACTGCGTCACAGCTTGCAGAGCATGAGGACGGAGAGCTTCATTCTGTGGGTGACGGTTCTGATCCAAACAGATTGGATTCAGATATTTCAAATTTTAAATTTAAATTGGAGAACCTCCGTGTATTACTAGGGGAGGTCTTAGCAGCTCTCAATGATTGTAACACCGTTGCAATACCAGAGAAACTATGTAGGTTGGATAAATACTTTGCGGTACCGGCGAGTACTGACGTTTTTCCTATACCTAAGAGATTAACTGAAATTGTTACTAAGGAGTGGGATAGACCCGGTGTGCCGTTCTCACCCCCTCCAATATTTAGAAAAATGTTTCCAATAGACGCCACCACTCGGGACTTATGGCAAACGGTCCCTAAGGTGGAGGGAGCAGTTTCTACTCTAGCTAAGCGTACCACTATCCCGGTGGAGGATAGCTGTGCATTTTCAGATCCAATGGATAAAAAATTGGAGGGTTACCTTAAGAAAATGTTTGTTCAACAAGGTTTTATTTTGCAACCCCTTGCATGTATCGCGCCGATTACGGCTGCGGCAGCATTTTGGATTGAGTCTCTGGAAGAGAACCTTAGTTCATATACGCTAGACGACATTATGGACAGGCTTAGAGTCCTTAAGCTAGCTAATTCATTCATTTCGGAGGCCGTAGTACATTTAACCAAACTTACGGCTAAGAACTCAGGATTCGCCATACAGGCACGTAGGGCACTGTGGCTAAAATCCTGGTCAGCTGATGTTACTTCTAAGTCCAAATTACTTAATATACCTTTCAAGGGGCAGTCCTTATTTGGGCCCGGTTTGAAAGAAATTATCGCTGACATTACAGGAGGTAAGGGCCACGCCCTACCTCAAGACAAAGCCAAAGCTAAGACTAGACAGGCTAATTTTCGTCCCTTTCGGAATTTCAAAACAGGAGCAGCATCAACCTCCACTGCACCAAAACAGGAAGGAGCTGTTGCTCGTTACAGGCAAGGCTGGAAGCCCAACCAGTCCTGGAACAAGGGCAAACAGGCCAGGAAACCGGCTGCTGCCCCAAAGACAGCATGAACCGAGAGCCCCCGATCCGGGACCGGATCTAGTGGGGGGCAGACTTTCTCTCTTCGCCCAGGCCTGGGTAAGAGATGTTCAGGATCCCTGGGCGCTAGAGATCATATCTCAGGGATACCTTCTAGACTTCAAATTATCTCCCCCAAGAGGGAGATTTCATCTGTCAAGATTGTCAACAAACCAGATAAAGAAAGAAGCGTTTCTACGCTGTGTACAAGATCTGTTATTAATGGGAGTGATCCATCCGGTTCCGCGGTCGGAACAAGGACAAGGGTTCTACTCAAACCTGTTTGTGGTTCCCAAAAAAGAGGGAACCTTCAGACCAATCTTAGATTTAAAGATTCTAAACAAATTCCTAAGAGTTCCATCGTTCAAAATGGAAACTATTCGGACAATCTTGCCCATGATCCAAAAGGGTCAGTACATGACCACAGTGGATTTAAAAGATGCTTACCTTCACATACCGATCCACAAAGATCATCACCGGTATCTACGGTTTGCCTTCCTAGACAGGCACTACCAGTTTGTAGCTCTTCCATTCGGATTGGCTACGGCCCCAAGAATCTTCACAAAGATTCTAGGTGCCCTCCTGGCGGTACTAAGACCGCGAGGGATTTCGGTAGCTCCGTATCTAGACGACATTCTAATACAGGCTTCAAGCTTTCAAACTGCCAAGTCTCATACAGAGTTAGTTCTGGCATTTCTAAGGTCGCATGGATGGAAAGTGAACGAAAAGAAGAGTTCTCTTTTTCCTCTCACAAGAGTTCCATTCTTGGGGACTCTTATAGATTCTGTAGAAATGAAGATTTACCTGACAGAGGACAGGTTAACAAAACTTCAAGATGCATGCCGTGTCCTTCATTCCACTCAACACCCGTCAGTAGCTCAATGCATGGAGGTGATCGGCTTAATGGTAGCGGCAATGGACATAGTACCTTTTGCACGCCTACACCTCAGACCGCTGCAATTATGCATGCTAAGTCAGTGGAATGGGGATTACTCAGATTTGTCCCCTACTCTGAATCTGAATCAAGAGACCAGAAATTCTCTTCTATGGTGGCTTCATCGGCCACACCTGTCCAGGGGGATGCCATTCAGCAGGCCAGACTGGACAATTGTAACAACAGACGCCAGCCTACTAGGTTGGGGCGCTGTCTGGAATTCTCTGAAGGCTCAGGGATTATGGAATCAGGAGGAGAGTCTCCTTCCAATAAACATTCTGGAATTGAGAGCAGTTCTCAATGCCCTTCTGGCTTGGCCCCAATTAACAACTCGGGGGTTCATCAGGTTTCAGTCGGACAATATTACGACTGTAGCTTACATCAACCATCAGGGAGGGACAAAAAGCTCCCTAGCAATGATGGAAGTATCAAAGATAATTCGATGGGCAGAGTCTCACTCTTGCCACCTGTCAGCAATCCACATCCCGGGAGTGGAGAACTGGGAGGCGGATTTCTTGAGTCGCCAGACTTTTCATCCGGGGGAGTGGGAACTTCATCCGGAGGTCTTTGCCCAAATACTTCGACGTTGGGGCAAACCAGAGATAGATCTCATGGCGTCTCGCCAGAACGCCAAACTTCCTCACTACGGGTCCAGATCCAGGGATCCGGGAGCGGTTCTGATAGATGCTTTGACAGCACCTTGGAACTTCAGGATGGCTTATGTGTTTCCACCCTTCCCGCTGCTTCCTCGATTGATTGCCAAAATCAAACAGGAGAGAGCATCAGTGATTCTAATAGCACCTGCATGGCCACGCAGGACTTGGTATGCAGATCTAGTGGACATGTCATCCTGTCCGCCTTGGTCTCTACCTCTAAGACAGGACCTTCTGATACAGGGTCCGTTCAAACATCAAAATCTAACTTCTCTGAAACTGACTGCTTGGAAATTGAACGCTTGATTTTATCAAAACGTGGTTTTTCTGAGTCGGTTATTGATACCCTGATACAGGCCAGGAAGCCTGTTACCAGAAAGATTTACCATAAAATATGGCGTAAATACCTATACTGGTGTGAATCCAAACGTTACTCCTGGAGTAAGGTTAGGATCTCTAGGATCTTGTCCTTTCTACAAGAGGGCTTAGAAAAGGGTTTATCGGCTAGTTCATTAAAGGGACAGATTTCAGCTCTGTCCATCTTGTTACACAGGCGTCTGTCAGAAAATCCAGACGTCCAGGCCTTTTGTCAGGCTTTAGCTAGGATCAAGCCTGTGTTTAAAGCTGTTGCTCCACCATGGAGTTTAAACTTAGTTCTTAACGTTTTACAGGGTGTTCCGTTTGAACCCCTTCATTCCATTGATATAAAATTGTTATCTTGGAAAGTTCTGTTTTTAATGGCTATTTCCTCTGCTCGAAGAGTCTCTGAGTTATCAGCATTACATTGTGATTCTCCTTATCTGATTTTTCACTCAGACAAGGTAGTTCTGCGTACTAAACCTGGGTTCTTACCTAAGGTAGTTACTAACAGGAATATCAATCAAGAGATTGTTGTTCCATCCTTGTGTCCAAATCCTTCTTCAAAGAAGGAACGTCTTCTACACAATCTGGATGTAGTTCGTGCTCTCAAGTTCTACTTGCAGGCAACTAAAGAGTTTCGTCAAACTTCTTCCCTGTTTGTCGTTTACTCTGGACAGAGGAGAGGTCAAAAAGCTTCTGCTACCTCTCTCTCTTTTTGGCTTCGTAACATAATACGTTTAGCCTATGAGACTGCTGGACAGCAGCCTCCTGAAAGAATTACAGCTCATTCCACTAGAGCTGTGGCTTCCACTTGGGCCTTTAAGAATGAGGCCTCTGTTGAACAGATTTGCAAGGCTGCAACTTGGTCTTCGCTTCATACTTTTTCCAAATTTTACAAATTTGACACTTTTGCTTCTTCGGATGCTATTTTTGGGAGAAAGGTTCTTCAGGCAGTGGTTCCTTCTGTATAAAGAGCCTGCCTATCCCTCCCGTCATCCGTGTACTTTTGCTTTGGTATTGGTATCCCAGAAGTAATGATGACCCGTGGACTGATCACACATAACAGAAGAAAACATAATTTATGCTTACCTGATAAATTCCTTTCTTCTGTTGTGTGATCAGTCCACGGCCCGCCCTGTTTTTAAGGCAGGTAAATATCTTTTAAATTATACTCCAGTCACCACTTCACCCTTGGTTACTCCTTTCTCGTTGATTCTTGGTCGAATGACTGGGACTGACGTAGAGGGGAGGAGCTATGTCAGCTCTGCTGGGTGAATCCTCTTGCATTTCCTGTTGGGGAGGAGTTATATCCCAGAAGTAATGATGACCCGTGGACTGATCACACAACAGAAGAAAGGAATTTATCAGGTAAGCATAAATTATGTTTTTAAACATTTGTTAAAGGAACAATCTACACTAAAATTATTATTGTTTAAAAAGATAGATAATGCCTTTACTACCCATTCCCAAGCTTTGTACAACCAACATTGATATATTAATATACTTTATAACATTTAAACCTCTACATTTCTGCCTGTCTCTAAGCCACTACAGACAGCCTCTTATCACATGCTTTTTTATTTGCTTTTCACAACAGGAGACTGCTAGTTCATGTGGGCCATACAGATAACATTGTGTTCACGCCCAATTAGTTATTTAAGAGTTAGCACAACACAGTACTAAATGCAAGTCCATAGATAATAAATAAAAAGTCATGTGGTCAGGAGGCTGTCAGAAGATGCTTAGATACAAGGTAATCACAGAGGTAAGAGGTGTATTAATATAACTATGTTGGTAATGCAAAACTGGAGAATTGGTAAAGGGATTATCTATCTTTTAAAACAATAAAAATGCTATTGTATACTGTCCCTTTAATAATTTACTTCACTTTGACTTTTTGACATTATAGAGACAGTATACTGTAATTTGTTTCTCCCCTTTATGTGTTCCCAAATTATCAATTTTACCTACAATTAAATTGTTTACAAACAGACCCTTTACATTTATTTTGTAATTTCAAATTGCTGATTTTGGCTGTTCAAACTGGCTATAAGAAAACTATGTAAACAAGATGTAATGGCAGATGAAATCACATTCTCAGTGGGGTGGGAGAGATAGGTACTAAAATGTGCATGTTCAATTGCTCTCTCTAAATGCCTGATGATCAAAATCTCACCGGCATGAAGAGAAATTACTCAAAATCTTTTTTTTTTAATCATCATATTGTAATGTAGGTGTCTCTCTTCACATCCAGGACCCTGCATAGAAATTTAAACAGTTCTCAAGCTAAAATTTGCCTTTCTAAAATTCTTTGAGGGTCCTTTCAGTACTGACGAGACTTCTTAGATAATCTTGCTGCAGCAGAGAACTTTAGATCATTGGGCCCTAAGTATTGGCCTTTGTGTATAAAGAGATAAGATAACGATACCTTTGTGTATATAAAGAACGTCATGATAAACAGATGTGTGCATTCATTGATTTAGGATATAACTGAATGCGGAAGAAGGCAGCCCTGGTCAGCTAATTTCCGACCCAAATTTATACTTGTGAAACAGCAACTCACAAGTATTTATTCTGTTTAGAAAATAGCCAACCAGCACGAAGGGACGCTTCAGAGGTATCCAAAAACTTTAAAAGCACACATCTAATGACAAGGGCCTGCTCTCTCTGCAAACTCTGCAGCTGGTGTAAGAGTCAATTGAAATACATTAAAGGGACAGTTAAGACAGAAAATAAACATTATTCAGTAGGTTACTTGCCACACGTTTACTTGCCACATCGTTCTCCCTGTGCTGCAGCCTCAGTGAGTCTCCATTTTTTTCAAAAAAACCAACTGCCGTTCACACCAAAACATGGTGTCCTAACTCCTCCTAACTTGACGTCATTTAGAAGCTGATTCTAACAGCAAATGACATGAGTGTCGGCCACGACGTTGACGCCCATTTGCGCATGCGCATTTGTTCAGAATAGTCACTAGCAGCAGGAACTGAAAGAAGGTTGCACCGGAAGCACAGCGCAATGTTATGTTTGGTACACAGCCCGAGGTTTGATCCTAGCAAATACAAATGTAATGTGGATCGGGTTGTGGTACATGTAATGTGTATTGGGCTGACAGGCATAGAACAAGGCAGGCAGGCTGGCACAGCGCAATGTTATGTTTGTTACACAGCCCAAGGTCTGATCTTAGCAAATATAAATGTAATTCGTATTGGGTTGCGGTACATGTAATGTGTATTGGGGTGAAAGTAATTCTATTGTTTAGTATATTTACTGTTGTGTACTGCAACACACATCTGGATTGTCACTGCATGCCTGCAGTTTGTGTGAATGATTTTGTGAGCGAGAGTGTGAGAGAGAGACAATATTGACATAGAATAATGTGGACATGGAGAGAGATATAGACAAAGTCGCACAACCATAGGACCGTTGAGACATGAGATACAATTCAGCCATCCTAAGCTTTTTATGTGACAACATTTTTAGTTAGGTTTGACACCGTTAGATAAACCATGTTTGCGCTGTGCCAGCCTGCCTGCCTTGTTCTATGCCTGTCAGTCCAATACACATTACATGTACCACAACCCGATCCACATTACATTTGTATTTGCTAGGATCAAACCTCGGGCTGTGTACCAAACATAAGATTGCGCTGTGCCAGCCTGCCTGCCTTGTTCTATGCCTGTCAGCCCAATACACATTACATGTACCGCAACCCGATCCACATTACATTTATATTTGATATGATCAGACCTCGGGATGTGTAACAAACATAAGATTGTGCTTTACCAGCCTGCCTGCCTTGTTCTTTGCCTGTCACCCCAATACACATTACATGTACCGCAACCCAATACGAATTACATTTGTATTTGCTAAGATCAGACCTCGGGCTGTGTAACAAAGATAAGATTGCGCTGTGCCAGCCTGCCTATCTTGTTCTATGCCTGTCAGCCCAATACACATTACATGTACCGCAACCCGATCCACATTACATTCATATTTGATATGATCAGACCTCGGGATGTGTAACAAAGATAAGATTGCGCTGTGCCAGCCTTCCTGCCTTGTTCTATGCCTGTCACCCCAATACACATTACATGTACCGCAACCCGATCTGCATTACATTTATATTTGATATGATCAGACCTCGGGATGTGTAACAAACATAAGATTGTGCTTTACCAGCCTGCCTGCCTTGTTCTTTGCCTGTCACCCCAATACACATTACATGTACCGCAACCCGATCTGCATTACATTTGTATTTGCTAGGATCAGACCTCGGGCTGTGTACCAAACATAACATTGCGCTGTGCTTCCGGTGCAGCACTAAAACGGATCCCCAACTCATTCAATAGAAAAAAAAATAAACCACTTTGCGCATGCGTTAGGCTAAATGCTCGTTCAAGTTGGGCGTGCATGAATTTTTTTTAAAACAAGCTCCGGGGGAAGAAGACAAAGGGAGGAGGAGTTAGGCTTCCATGTTTTGGTGTGAACGGCAGTTGGTTTTTTTGAAAAAAAATGGAGAATCACTGAGGCTGCAGCACAGGGAGAACGATGTGGCAAGTAAACGTGTGGCAAGTAACCTACTGAATAATGTTTATTTTCTGTCTTAACTGTCCCTTTAAGGGAAAACCAATTTTACAGTACAGACTACTTTTCATTTACATTGGGCTTTAAAGTCGTTATGTTTTTATCAGAGTTTTATATCATGTTGCAGAAGATGTTGGACGTTTGCAATCAAATAATGCATAGCAATAATAACAACAATAATATTAATATTAAATACCAGCAAGCAAAAGAGAATTTAAAAAATTTATGAGAAAACGGAATGGGGCATATTCAGCAAAAGGTATAGCTAAAGGTCAGCATTAAAAAAATGATATCACCTACACCTAAGTACAGAAACTCTAATTATAAACGCCTGTGCTTAATAGCAATCTAGATGTTGCTTTAATGAGTTTGCAGGTGAGTCCCTGTTCACCAATAAAGTTTTGTGAGTTGCCGTTATCAACCAGCAAACAACGGATACAACTGAACTTTGTACACAAACAGGGACCTTTGTGTCATTCTCAGTTTAAAAATGATAAATGATGCTCTTTATATGCACAAGATCCAATGGAATGGGCATATGCTGTATAATCTTTCACACTAAAATGAAGTGACAGCCGGTCTAGGCTCACTCAATAATAGGGAGCTCTGAAAATCACTTTAACCCCAAAATGTTTCTTTCAAGATTCAGATACAGCATACAATTATAAGCAAATTTCCATCTTACTTCTATTAACAAACTTGCTTAATTCTCTTAGTATTCTTTGCTTAAGGAGCAGCAATGCACTATTGGGAGCTAGCTGAACACAGTAGGTGAGGTATATATGTGCAGCCACCAATCAGCAGCGTGAGTTGTCATACAGCGCTTAGTTATAAAATGGGAAGCCTCCACATTTTCTTAATTGTGGTCCTTTGGTTCACATGTAACTCGTTGAGGTCTCCCTCATTGGAGGGGTCCGAATTCCTTTTTAGAGAATTTTCCTCTCACTTTTATGTTGAAATATTCTTTATTATTATCAGGATCGCAAGGTAAAGTACATAACAAGACATTTTTCATAGCTGAAGAGGGAACATATACTAGAGTCACCACTCCATCCTTAACATTTATACAGAAAGAGAAACTTGTGTTGTGACAATGTACAATCTCATCAGATAAACTCCTGTCATCCTCCCTCCACACTTCCCTTCCCTGCGATCCCTTCTTATTTTGTTAAGTAAAACACCCTCCGTAATAACAAAACTCTGTTCTGGTCTCAACCAACCAGAACTAACCAAATTTTCCTGTGGTACTTGAAAACTGACATTTTTCCAATTTTTACTCCTGTCCTGTCTCTTCTCTACTTACTGAGCTATTTACCTATTTCAAGTGAGACTAGACTCTCCGATAGGGGTACTACTCTGTGTTACGAATCCCTTTCATTCTTGCCGCTCTCTCCTCTCTCCAACTCCTGCTCTACCTACTCGCTCTATACATGATCCAGTAGAACCAAATGTTTGTAAACTGTTCCTTGGTTCCCTGCATATTGGCCGCTATCTCTGACATTGTATAAATGTGCTCAATCTTATCCAACACCTCTGACCATTGTGGCGCCCCTACCTTCCAATGTCTGGAAATACAGACCCTAGTAGCCGTGCAGGCTGTCCTAATGAAGTTGTTAATTATCTTATTGTATGGTCTTAGTGTGCTATTAAGGAGTGCATGCGCCACCGTCAGGTTTACTGCGTCTCCCAGGACATCCCCCAAAAGACTCTCTAACCGTATCCAAGTTGATCTTATCTTATTGCACTCCCACCACATATGTAAATATGTTCCCTTGGCCCCACACCCCCGATAACATCTGTCCGAACGCTCTGGGGAGAAGTGTCGTGTCCTATCTGGCGTGAGATACCACCTAAAAGCAGTCTTAACACAATTTTCCCTAAGGTCAGCGCTAATCAACCCCTTGCTTGAGTTGAACAAGATCATATCCCATTGTGACCTTGAGAGAACCAGTCCCGTGTCTTGTTCCCATTTAGTCACCACTGACGACCTATTTTGAGATTTAGCTCCCTGGATTCAGGTATAGTGATGTGATGACCTTTTTTGACCGTTCTCGCCTCATGCATGTATGTTCTAGGGTAGTAGGAGTTTGGGTAGTCCCTGGTGGACAGTATTTCTGTAGTGCAGAGGATATTTGCAGGTAGAGAAACCATTGTAATTTGAGTGGATGAATGCTGTCCTGTATCTGTGAGAACGTCCTTATGCGATTCCCGTCTAAGAAGTCAGCTACTCTATAGAGCCCCTTATTTTGCCATTTACCCACCTGCGCTCGTAAATCTGGGTGCAATAGAAGATTTAGTGGTCTGGCCCTAAAGTTTCTATGAATCAATGCTAAGGACCCCGCTACTATTTTCCATCCCCGAACCGTATCCACTGTGGTCTGAATCTTTGAGGGAGGGCCCTCACCCGTGTGTTTTGTCTCCCAAAGTACATCTGCTGGGTATGTGTAGCTCCCTAAGTCCGCTTCCAGTCTCGTCCATATAATGTTATAATCATTTTTACTCAGTAAAGAGTCTTGGGCCAGCCTGGCTGCTCTGTAGTAGTCGATCAAGTTTGGAAGACCCACCCCACCCAGCTGTCTGTGTCTAGTGAGAATGTCTGAAGCTATCCTGCCCCTTCTCTCTCCCCTCAGAAAATTGGTCAGTGAAAGCTGTAACTTCTGTAGCTCAGCTCCTGGCACCGTTATTGGGAGTGCCCTAAACAAGTATAAAAGCCTTGGTAGGATATTCATTTTAATACTCGAGAGCCTACCGTACCAAGAGAAATTAAATGCCTTCCACCTCTTCAAGTCCCTATTTATAGTATTATATAAAGTAACGTAGTTCAAACCATACAGCTGCTGATATGAATCCGCTAACTTAATACCCAAATAGGTAATGGATTTCTTGGCCCAGGTGAACTCAAAATTAGTTTCAATCAGCTTCTTGGTCTGCTGGGGGAGATATAGGGGTAGCGCTTCGCACTTGTCCAGATTAATCTTGAAACCCGAGACAAGAGAGAAGTCCCGAAGGATTTGGTATAGATTTGGCAATGATATCAGAGGTCTAGTCAAGGTCAGCAGGACATCATCCGCAAAGAACGACAATTTATACTCTGCCTCCCTGACCAGCACCCCCGAGACATCTGGGTTTTTCCTGATATTCACCGCTAATGGCTCCATGCACAGTGCAAAGAGAATCGTCGAGAGAGGGCAGCCCTGGCGGGTGCCATTTAGTACCGCTATAGTTTTAGTTTTAGATTGAAATCCTGCCGCCCTAATGACCGCCGTTGGTGTGGAATATAGTCCCCCGATAGCCTTCATGAAGGGTCCCTCAAAGCCCATTTCCTCCAAGACCGCCCCCATATACCTCCAGTCTATCCTGTCGAACGCCTTCTCCGCATCCAGGGATAGGAGCAGAGAAGGCGTTCCCCTCCCCCTTAAGCACTCAATCAAGGAGACCACCCTCCTCACATTGTCTGGAGCCTCCCTTTCTGAAATAAAGCCCACTTGGTCCGGGTGGACCAACTTCGGAGCTATACTCCTGAGCCTATTAGCCAGGATTTTAGTGAGAACTTTGATGTCCTGATTAATTAATGAGATAGGCCTGTAGCTTTGACATCTTTCTGGATTCTTACCTATCTTGGGGATAACAACAATTTTGGCCCTAAGCATTTCAGAGGAGATGACCCCTCCCCGCATAACACCATTACAGAAAGTTTGTAGGTGGGTAGCAAGTTCCTCTTTGAATGTTTTATAATACTCCCCCGGGAATCCATCAGGGCCCGGGGGTTTTCCCACCCTCAAATCCCTGAGAGCCAACAGGATCTCCCCCATAGTAATGTCTGCATTCAGCAGGTCTTTATCTTGTTCACTAAGTTTGTTGAGGGTAGCATTAGTCAAAATTCTCTTAAGGGTCTCCTGAGTAATAGGGGAGTGTTCCACTTTTTTCCCGTCATATAGGACAGAGTAATAATCCGCAAAAGTATCTGCTATCTCTTGGGGGTCAAAAGTACGCTTACCATCCTCTCTGACTATCGAGGGGATCGAGAAGGCACTAGTCCTCTCCCTAATTTTGTGCGCTAAGTATCTGTCCGGTTTATTCGAGTACACATAATATTGTGCCTTCAGTCTCTGTATAGCTCTAACCGAATTGGAATCTAAGATATTCTTTAGCGTCTGTCTCTTCAGGTGTAATAGCTTAAGTGTTGCTCCCGACAATGTTTGCTGATGCCTTTTCTCTAATTCCCCAATCTCCCTCTGCAATGTGTTGATTGTATCTAAGTGTTGTCTCATAAATCTCGCTTTTTCCTTAATCAATAAACCCCTTAGGTATGGCTTGTGAGCCGCCCAGGTATTAAGTGGATTAACAGTAGTCTGTGCATTGTGCGTCCAATATTCCTTTAACAGTTTCGTAAAAATCTGTTGGGTTTTGGGGTCTCTAAGTACTATCGGGTCGTAAGTCCAGGATCGCTGTCTATTGTAATTAATTAATCCTGTCACCTCTAACAGTACGAGCGAGTGGTCAGACCAGACGCACGGCTGAATAGAGGATGTCAGCACATTCAGAATCAATATTTGACTCACAAATATGTAGTCCAACCTTGAGTATGAGCGGTGAGCTGAGGAGTAATATGTGTAGTCGTTCGTCCTACCAAATTTAGCTTCCCAGGTGTCCAATAGGTTATGTACCGCTAGGGAGTCCCTAATAGTCTTTGCCATAGAGTTGTGTCTATGTTGTTTATTAGTTAATTTTACCTTCCCCATTGTACCCAAGGGGAGTAGGGAGATATTAAAATCCCCACCCAGAATAATTCTAGATTGGGACCACTGGGTTAACAAGTGAGAGATGTGGCTAAAGAATGCCCCCTGTTTCTCATTGGGAGCATACACATTGCAAATGGTGACCGGGGTGGCCTGGATGGACCCTCTAACTATAAGTGTAACACACACTAACTTTAAGTTAGATTTTGTAGAACAAATATATGCAAAACAGTTGTTATAGCAGACCATATAAATAAAGGTTGTGTCTCACATAATCTATAGTGGGTATTTTATCTGGAAATACACACATATAAACTGAGTGAGTGGAGTTTAATATGAGAGTTAAAACTGTTGTGGCCAATAAGTGAGTTAGATTGTGGTTCTCACTAATAAGTTGTAATTGAATGAAATAACAGTTTTAACTCTAAAGGTTTAGGACTGCATAGCAAAAATATGATAAAAGGAAAAATATGGGTTTGTAGCAAACAATAAATATGAGGCAAAAATTACAAAAGAGATAATGTCCAGAAAACAAAAGAAAAAGTAACGTTTTTGTGAAAAAATGTAAAAGTGACAAAATGGTTTTATGACAAAAATATATAAGATGATATGTCCAGCAATGACTCACCTCCGGAGGGAGAAAAAGTAGCAATGGTGGTTCAGTGATTGTTTTTTAAGGCAAACCGCTGAAGTAGTTTGAGGGGAGAGCAGCTTACAGAGCTGCAGCGTCCTGTTCTGTGTAAACCGGAAGTGAAGGTCCGTGAAACCGGAAGTGGATAGATGACACGCAAACAGCGTGTGTTCAGTAGCACAGAGGGAAGTCAGAGTCCTCAGTGAGAGCGGCTGTGCAGGGAAGCATGCAACTTCAATACCAAGCAAGGTATTGAATGTTGCAGGCTCCTTTATAGCCAGGACTCAGTTAGGGATATATCTTTTAAAGAGACAGGCATTTGGTATTATGACAGGGTACCCCCTTTAAGGAACCACTCCGTGGTTCATGGTTTCGGTCTAGATGGATGTCGACGGTGAAACAGAGACACTAGTCTTGGGGCTGAGAGATTAACTGAGGGCTCCCAGGAATCCTCCTCATGGGGATAGCCCTTCCAGTGGATCAGATACTGGAGTCTACCGGATACTTTACGAGAGTCCAGGATGTTTTCAACCTCATACTCCACTTCAGGAGCTAGAGGGGGTTCATCTACAGAAGATGGTGAATGATTTCTGAGTGCCTGATATGGCTTGAGAAGCGAAACATGAAAGGTTGGGTGGATACGATAATGTGAAGGCAGAAACAAGGTCACAGCGTTGTCATTGATAACCTTGGTTACAGGGAAAGGTCCAATAAATAGTTTGTTGAACTTGCGGCTAGGCACAGTGAGACGAAGGTTTCTCGTGGATAGCCATACCAAGTCACCAGGTTTATAGATAGGGGACGCTCTATGTCGGAGGTCATAATAATGTTTATGACGTGCTTGAGCCTTTTTTATGTTTTCTGAAAGTAATGTAAAGGACTCTGAGATGGAGTTAGTGAAATCATTTATTATAGGACAATCACTTTCCCTTTCGAGGGGTAAGTAGAATGACGGATGAAATCCGTAATTGGCATGGAAAGGAGTGTCTTTGATTGAAGTGTGATATGTGTTGTTATGTGCAAATTCAGCGATAGGGAGCAACTCATTCCAGTTATCCTGTTGTTGTGTGGAGAAACAACGGATATATTCCTCCAACCACTGGTTGGTACGCTCCGTCTGCCCGTTGGTCTGGGGGTGAAAAGCAGATGATAACCTTTGATCAATCTCAAGGGTTTTACATAGCTGTTTCCAAAGGCGCGAGGTGAATTGTGTCCCTCTGTCTGTTGTGATAGAAGAGGGTACTCCATGTAATTTGATTACATTTTTTAGCAACAACGTCACTGTTTCCATACTGGTGGGCAGTTTATGGAAAGGGACAAAATGAGACATTTTCGTCAATAGATCAACCACTACCATAATTGTCTTGTTACCACCGGATTTGGGAAGTTCAACTATAAAATCTATGGCTATCTCACTCCATGGTCTTTTGGGTATAGGAAGAGAAAGGAGATAACCTGGGGGGTGTCTTCTATCTTTTTTACATGTGGTACATGTCTTACAGGTAGAGATGTGTTTTTGTACATCACAAATCATTCTGGGCCACCAGTACAATCGCTTTAGCAATCTGTGAGTCTTGTTAACTCCTGGGTGTCCAGAGAATTTGGAATCATGTACCTGTTCAAGTATAAATGATCTCATGTTTGGAGGGATATATGTCTTACCTTGATAACAAAGTAAGCCATCAGATTTAGGAGTTAGATTATATGTATCCTTTGTTGTATCGATGTCTTGTTCACTTTTTAATTTAACTGTGAAATCTATGATACCACCTAAAATAAAGTTAGGGGGAATAATAGTACCTGTGTGAGGAACCTGATGGGGTTTTGGAGGCAGCCTGGATAGGATATCTGCTTTTGTGTTCAGGGAAGCCGTCCTATAGGTGATAATGTAGTTGAACCTTGAAAAGAATAAACTCCATCTGACCTGTCTAGATGTGAGTGTTCGATTGGTTTTGAGAAACTGTAGGTTTCTATGATCGGTATAGATAATAATAGGTTCAGCGGTTCCCTCTAATAAATGTCTCCAATTAACTAGGACACTTTTCATGGCGAGAAGTTCTTTTTCCCCTACATGATAGTTTAGTTCAGAAGATGTGAGGACACGGGAGTAATATGCTATTGGATGTAATTTATTGGTGGTTTTGGATTTTTGGGAAAGTACAGCCCCAATAGCATGTTCAGATGCATCTACTTCAAGTGTATACTGAGAGAGTGGGTCAGGATAAGCAAGAATAGGAGCTGTAGTAAACGCATGTTTTAAATAATTAAAGGCATCATTAGCTGAGGGGGACCACACAAAAGGTATATGATCTTTAGTAAGATTAGTGAGGGGTTTAGCAATGTGAGAGAACCCTTTAATAAACTTTCGATAGAAATTCGAAAACCCTAGAAATTTCTGGACATTCTTTTTATTACGTGGTATGGGCCAATCAATTATTGCTTGAACCTTTGAATTTTCCATCTGAATCCCTTTTGATGAGATATGGTACCCCAGAAATGTGATATCATTACTATGAAATATACATTTCTCAGCTTTCACGTAAAGTTTATGTGCTTGTAAACGTGCCAAGACTGTTCTTACGTGTTTTATGTGTTCTGTCAGATTGTTAGAAAAGATTAATATATCATCAAGATATATTACCAGGAAGGTGTCCAATATATCTCTGAATATGTCATTAATATAACGTTGAAACGTTGCAGGGGCATTACATAGCCCAAATGGCATTACCGTGTACTCAAAGAGTCCGTACCTCGTACGGAACGCCGTCAGCCACTCATCACCTGAACGCATACGAATGAGGTTGTAAGCACCTCTGAGGTCGAGTTTAGTGAAAATGGATGACCCATTTAATCTTTCTATAAGTTCAGGGATGAGCGGCAGAGGATAACGGTCTTTCACAGTACGTTTATTGAGCTCACGGTAATCCACAATCGGCCTGATGGTTTTGTCTTTGTTAGTCACAAAGAAAATGCCCGCACCTGCAGGAGAGGTGGAAGGTCTTATGAATCCTTTTCTAAGGTTTTCATTTATGTATTCTTTGAGTCTTACTAATTCAGTTTGGGATAGAGGGAAGATGTGCCCATATGGGATGTCAGACCCTGGTATAAGTTCTATGGGGCAATCATACTCTCTATGGGGTGGTAGAGATTCTGCTTCTACTTTATCAAATACTAATGAGAAGTCATGATACTGACGTGGTATTAACCCTTCATCTTGGTTTAGGTGGAGTATAGAGTGAGAAAGTAGACAAGTATTTTTGCAATAGGATGAGTTAAATTCTATTGCATTTTGTTTCCAATGAATCATTGGTTGGTGTTGTCTTAACCAGTGCAGCCCGAGTATGACCGGGAACATTGGAGAGGTGATGATATCAAAAGAGATATACTCTTGGTGGTTATTGTGAATGTTAACAAGTATGGGAATCGTTTGGTGTGTGATGGGACCTGTGGATAGACAATTACCATCAATCAAACGTACTGCAACTGGATTTTCTTTCACAACAAACGGTATATTTTTATTTTTTACTATAGAGGAATCAATGTAATTGGCATAAGCGCCAGAGTCCACAACGGCTTCAAGGTTTAGTCGCTGTCTTTCCCACTGTAACGAGATGGGAACTAATAAGTAAGTTGGTTTATGAGTAGAAAGTGTAAAATTGTGAAGAGCACAAACTGACTCACCAGATTTCTGTCTCTTCAGAGATGGGCAGTCCGTGACTGAATGGTCCTTGGAGGCACAATACATGCAGAGAGCATGTTCCTTGCGATGAGACTTTTCCTCTGGGGTTAGCGGTCCTTTTATGAACCCAATATCCATGGCCTCTGCATTACCCCTTGGGCTATATGTCACAGGACGTGAAGGATGATATCTAGTTACAGTGTCATGTGTTTGTTTTTCTAATCTCCTCTCTCTGAATCTCCTATCAATCTTAATAGTAAGGGCCATTAATGCCTCTAAAGAATCTGGGAGATCAATTCTAACTAATTCATCTTTTATGGGGTCTGATAGACCTAATCTAAATTGATTAATTAATGAGATTTGATTCCATTGCGTGTCTCTTTGCCAGATCTTGAACTCAGATATGTAGTCTTCCACATATCTTTTATTCTGCTTTAGACTACGTAATGTATTTTCTGCTGTCAGTTGTTTATGAGGGTCTTCATACAGATCAGACATTGCTCTAAAAAATTCATCAACTGATTCAAGTATGGGGTCATTAGATTCGTACAGGGAGTCTGCCCAAGCACGGGGTTCTCCTTTTAAATAGGATATTATTGTCAGAATTTTAATTCTTTCAGTAGGGAATGTTTTTGGTTTTAATGTAATAAACATTCTACAGGCATTGTAGAACTGTCTAAAAGTTTTTCTATCGCCTGAGAAATGTTCTGGGGGGCTGATAGGCGGTTCAGGAGGAACAGCAGGAGAGTTAAACCCTTCTTTTATAATCCCTTTTAGGGTTAAATTCTCTGAGTGTAATTCTCTAAGACCCTGTGTCAACTGATCTACTTTATGGGAGAGTTCCATGACATGAGCCTGTAGGTCAGCAGGGTTCAGCATTCTGTTTTTAAGGCTTGGTATTCTGTAACACACACTAACTTTAAGTTAGATTTTGTAGAACAAATATATGCAAAACAGTTGTTATAGCAGACCATATAAATAAAGGTTGTGTCTCACATAATCTATAGTGGGTATTTTATCTGGAAATACACACATATAAACTGAGTGAGTGGAGTTTAATATGAGAGTTAAAACTGTTGTGGCCAATAAGTGAGTTAGATTGTGGTTCTCACTAATAAGTTGTAATTGAATGAAATAACAGTTTTAACTCTAAAGGTTTAGGACTGCATAGCAAAAATATGATAAAAGGAAAAATATGGGTTTGTAGCAAACAATAAATATGAGGCAAAAATTACAAAAGAGATAATGTCCAGAAAACAAAAGAAAAAGTAACGTTTTTGTGAAAAAATGTAAAAGTGACAAAATGGTTTTATGACAAAAATATATAAGATGATATGTCCAGCAATGACTCACCTCCGGAGGGAGAAAAAGTAGCAATGGTGGTTCAGTGATTGTTTTTTAAGGCAAACCGCTGAAGTAGTTTGAGGGGAGAGCAGCTTACAGAGCTGCAGCGTCCTGTTCTGTGTAAACCGGAAGTGAAGGTCCGTGAAACCGGAAGTGGATAGATGACACGCAAACAGCGTGTGTTCAGTAGCACAGAGGGAAGTCAGAGTCCTCAGTGAGAGCGGCTGTGCAGGGAAGCATGCAACTTCAATACCAAGCAAGGTATTGAATGTTGCAGGCTCCTTTATAGCCAGGACTCAGTTAGGGATATATCTTTTAAAGAGACAGGCATTTGGTATTATGACAATAAGGAACCTCCCCTCCGGGTCTGTAATTACTTCCTCTGTCTGAAACTTAAGTGATTGGTGAATAAGGATGGAAACCCCTCTCTTTTTTGTGTCTGTCACTGAATGGAAATGTGTAGGGAACTTCCTAGACCAGTACCTTGGGATAACTGTATTGGTGAAGTGGGTCTCCTGTAACATAATTAACTCCGCCCTAGCTCTCATATATTGCGTGAGTGCTGTTTTCCTTTTCACATCTGTATTGAGACCCCTCACATTGTGTGAGATTATTCTAATAGAATTATCCATCTATCAAGTTCTTCCTATCAAGGTATTTCTTGTACCCCTATCACTACCTCTTTTGCAGAATTCAGCACCACAGAAAATCAATGAAAACAAACATATTAAACAATATAACATAACATAATGAACATTGTAAATAAAAAATGGGCCTGTGGCCCCAGTAACATGGATAAGCATTTACAATCAATACCTTTGTGTGAACATAGCCCCTCTCATGCATCTAACAGTTATAATTGTAAATCTAAACTTTGAGCCAAAGGAAGCATCACATATCATGTATACTTAAGGCACTGAATATCCCGCCCCCCCCCCCCAAGCACATACATTTCCTCCCCATTCCTACTAAGAATCCACCATTACCCAAGTCCATGATAAGTCTCTTAGTTTCATACTCCAGTACACTTTATACTAACAAAACATGCTTATACTCATCTGATTCTGTTCAGTCCTTGACAGTCCAGAGTCCCTGAGGGCCTGAAGCCTCCCTTCTTTTGCAAATCTGATTCCTGTTCCCCCTTAACAGAGAATTCAGGTCTTTTGTTTCTTTTTCAACTGCTTTACCCAGTTCTGCCTCTGCGGCAAAGCCCGGGATCTATTGTAGTCCTTGCTGTTGGGTTCTGGTAGGTCCGCAGGCACCTGAGGAGCCTCCAGACCTAGGTGACTGCAGATTTCCGGGATATCTTTAGCTTCTCTGATAGTAAAAGTTGCTCCTTTATGTAGCATGGTGAGAGCAAACGGGAAGCCCCATCTATACTTTATCTCATTCTTTCTGAGCAAAAGTGTAAGCGGTCTCATGGCATGTCTTTTCTGTAAGGTTCGGGCACTCAGATCCTGATACAGCTGCACCACTGACCCCTGAAACTTAAATGTGGGGTTTTTCCTTGAAGCTGCCAATATGGCCTCCTTCTCTCTGAAGCGGAACATACGTACGATGACATCCCTTGGAGGTGCATCCCCCCTAGGTTTTGCCCTTAGGGCTCTGTGTGCCCTTTCCATCTGGAAACATCCTTCCTCAGAGTGGCCTGTGATGGCTTGAAATAGCTGGGTCAAGTAGTTCTCCAACCCTTCTGGGGGCACCGATTCCGGAATGCCCTTCAGTCGGATATTGCACCTCCTACTCCGGTTCTCAATATCTTCCATCTTATCTTGTACCAACGCCAGCTCCTGTTTTTGTATCTCCACCTGTTGTGCAATGGAATTAACCTCCTCCAGTACCGCAGCCTCACCATCCTCTAAAGTAGACACCCTGTTACCCAGATCTTGAATCTCATGTTTAATTTCATCCAAGCTAGTGGTTACTGAATTTTGCATTGCATCCATCTTCTCCCAGAGTTTATCAAAAGTATTTGATATGTCTTGTTTGGAGACTAGCATTTTAATGTCTGCCTTAGTGACTGGGTTCTGGTCTGTGTGAAGCTCAGAGGTACTATTATCAGAATCTGCTTCTTCTTTTTGTTCTGCCTGTGAGGTGACCACAGCCTTATCCCCCTTCATCTGTTTAAAAAAAACAGAATTTATGTTTACCTGATAAATTACTTTCTCCAACGGTGTGTCCGGTCCACGGCGTCATCCTTACTTGTGGGATATTCTCCTCCCCAACATGAAATGGCAAAGAGCCCAGCAAAGCTGGTCACATGATCCCTCCTAGGCTCCGCCTACCCCAGTCATTCGACCGACGTTAAGGAGGAATATTTGCATAGGAGAAACCATATGGTACCGTGGTGACTGTAGTTAAAGAAAATAAATTATCAGACCTGATTAAAAAAACCAGGGCGGGCCGTGGACCGGACACACCTATGTTGGAGAAAGTAATTTATCAGGTAAACATAAATTCTGTTTTCTCCAACATAGGTGTGTCCGGTCCACGGCGTCATCCTTACTTGTGGGAACCAATACCAAAGCTTTAGGACACGGATGAAGGGAGGGAGCAAATCAGGTCACCTAAATGGAAGGCACCACGGCTTGCAAAACCTTTCTCCCAAAAATAGCCTCAGAAGAAGCAAAAGTATCAAACTTGTAAAATTTGGTAAAAGTGTGCAGTGAAGACCAAGTCGCTGCCCTACATATCTGATCAACAGAAGCCTCGTTCTTGAAGGCCCATGTGGAAGCCACAGCCCTAGTGGAATGAGCTGTGATTCTTTCGGGAGGCTGCCGTCCGGCAGTCTCGTAAGCCAATCTGATGATGCTTTTAATCCAAAAAGAGAGAGAGGTAGAAGTTGCTTTTTGACCTCTCCTTTTACCGGAATAAACAACAAACAAGGAAGATGTTTGTCTAAAATCCTTTGTAGCATCTAAATAGAATTTTAGAGCGCGAACAACATCCAAATTGTGCAACAAACGTTCCTTCTTTGAAACTGGTTTCGGACACAGAGAAGGTACGATAATCTCCTGGTTAATGTTTTTGTTAGAAACAACTTTTGGAAGAAAACCAGGTTTAGTACGTAAAACCACCTTATCTGCATGGAACACCAGATAAGGAGGAGAGCACTGCAGAGCAGATAATTCTGAAACTCTTCTAGCAGAAGAAATTGCAACTAAAAACAAAACTTTCCAAGATAATAACTTAATATCAACGGAATGCAAGGGTTCAAACGGAACCCCCTGAAGAACTGAAAGAACTAAATTGAGACTCCAAGGAGGAGTCAAAGGTTTGTAAACAGGCTTAATTCTAACCAGAGCCTGAACAAAGGCTTGAACATCTGGCACAGCGGCCAGCTTTTTGTGAAGTAACACAGACAAGGCAGAAATCTGTCCCTTCAGGGAACTTGCAGATAATCCTTTTTCCAATCCTTCTTGAAGGAAGGATAGAATCCTAGGAATCTTAACCTTGTCCCAAGGGAATCCTTTAGATTCACACCAACAGATATATTTTTTCAAAATTTTGTGGTAAATCTTTCTAGTTACAGGCTTTCTGGCCTGAACAAGAGTATCGATAACAGAATCTGAGAATCCTCGCTTCGATAAGATCAAGCGTTCAATCTCCAAGCAGTCAGCTGGAGTGAAACCAGATTCGGATGTTCGAACGGACCCTGAACAAGAAGGTCTCGTCTCAAAGGTAGCTTCCAAGGAGGAGCCGATGACATATTCACCAGATCTGCGTACCAAGTCCTGCGTGGCCACGCAGGAGCTATCAAGATCACCGACGCCCTCTCCTGATTGATCCTGGCTACCAGCCTGGGGATGAGAGGAAACGGCGGGAACACATAAGCTAGTTTGAAGGTCCAAGGTGCTACTAGTGCATCCACTAGAGCCGCCTTGGGATCCCTGGATCTGGACCCGTAGCAAGGAACTTTGAAGTTCTGACGAGAGGCCATCAGATCCATGTCTGGAATGCCCCACAGCTGAGTGACTTGGGCAAAGATTTCCGGATGGAGTTCCCACTCCCCCGGATGCAATGTCTGACGACTCAGAAAATCCGCTTCCCAATTTTCCACTCCTGGGATGTGGATAGCAGACAGGTGGCAGGAGTGAGACTCCGCCCATAGAATGATTTTGGTCACTTCTTCCATCGCCAGGGAACTCCTTGTTCCCCCCTGAAGGTTGATGTACGCAACAGTTGTCATGTTGTCTGATTGAAACCGTATGAACTTGGCCCTTGCTAGCTGAGGCCAAGCCTTGAGAGCATTGAATATCGCTCTCAGTTCCAGAATATTTATCGGTAGAAGAGATTCTTCCCGAGACCAAAGACCCTGAGCTTTCAGGGATCCCCAGACCGCGCCCCAGCCCATCAGACTGGCGTCGGTCGTGACAATGACCCACTCTGGTCTGCGGAATGTCATCCCTCGTGACAGGTTGTCCAGGGACAGCCACCAACGGAGTGAGTCTCTGGTCCTCTGATTTACTTGTATCTTCGGAGACAAGTCTGTATAGTCCCCATTCCACTGACTGAGCATGCACAGTTGTAATGGTCTTAGATGAATGCGTGCAAAAGGAACTATGTCCATTGCCGCTACCATCAACCCGATCACTTCCATGCACTGAGCTATGGAAGGAAGAGGAACGGAATGGAGTATCCGACAAGAGTCTAGAAGTTTTGTTTTTCTGGCCTCTGTCAGAAAAATCCTCATTTCTAAGGAGTCTATTATTGTTCCCAAGAAGGGAACCCTTGTTGACGGAGATAGAGAACTCTTTTCCACGTTCACTTTCCATCCGTGAGATCTGAGAAAGGCCAGGACAATGTCCGTGTGAGCCTTTGCTTGAGGAAGGGACGACGCTTGAATCAGAATGTCGTCCAAGTAAGGTACTACAGCAATGCCCCTTGGTCTTAGCACAGCTAGAAGGGACCCTAGTACCTTTGTGAAAATCCTTGGAGCAGTGGCTAATCCGAAAGGAAGCGCCACGAACTGGTAATGTTTGTCCAGGAATGCGAACCTCAGGAACCGATGATGTTCCTTGTGGATAGGAATATGTAGATACGCATCCTTTAAATCCACCGTGGTCATGAATTGACCTTCCTGGATGGAAGGAAGAATAGTTCGAATGGTTTCCATCTTGAACGATGGAACCTTGAGAAACTTGTTTAAGATCTTGAGATCTAAGATTGGTCTGAACGTTCCCTCTTTTTTGGGAACTATAAACAGATTGGAGTAGAACCCCATCCCTTGTTCTCTTAATGGAACGGGATGAATCACTCCCATTTTTAACAGGTCTTCTACACAATGTAAGAATGCCTGTCTTTTTATGTGGTCTGAAGACAACTGAGACCTGTGGAACCTCCCCCTTGGGGGAAGTCCCTTGAATTCCAGAAGATAACCTTGGGAGACTATTTCTAGCGCCCAAGGATCCAGAACATCTCTTGCCCAAGCCTGAGCGAAGAGAGAGAGTCTGCCCCCCACCAGATCCGGTCCCGGATCGGGGGCCAACATTTCATGCTGTCTTGGTAGCAGTGGCAGGTTTCTTGGCCTGCTTTCCCTTGTTCCAGCCTTGCATTGGTCTCCAAGCTGGCTTGGCTTGAGAAGTATTACCCTCTTGCTTAGAGGACGTAGCACTTTGGGCTGGTCCATTTCTACGAAAGGGACGAAAATTAGGTTTATTTTTTGCCTTGAAAGGCCGATCCTGAGGAAGGGCGTGGCCCTTACCCCCAGTGATATCCGAGATAATCTCTTTCAAGTCAGGGCCAAACAGCGTTTTCCCCTTGAAAGGAATGTTAAGTAGCTTGTTCTTGGAAGACGCATCAGCCGACCAAGATTTCAACCAAAGCGCTCTGCGCGCCACAATAGCAAACCCAGAATTCTTAGCCGCTAACCTAGCCAATTGCAAAGTGGCGTCTAGGGTGAAAGAATTAGCCAATTTGAGAGCATTGATTCTGTCCATAATCTCCTCATAAGGAGGAGAATCACTGTCGACCGCCTTTATCAGCTCATCGAACCAGAAACATGCGGCTGTAGCGACAGGGACAATGCATGAAATTGGTTGTAGAAGGTAACCCTGCTGAACAAACATCTTTTTAAGCAAACCTTCTAATTTTTTATCCATAGGATCTTTGAAAGCACAACTATCCTCTATGGGTATAGTGGTGCGTTTGTTTAAAGTGGAAACCGCTCCCTCGACCTTGGGGACTGTCTGCCATAAGTCCTTTCTGGGGTCGACCATAGGAAACAATTTTTTAAATATGGGGGGAGGGACGAAAGGAATACCGGGCCTTTCCCATTCTTTATTAACAATGTCCGCCACCCGCTTGGGTATAGGAAAAGCTTCTGGGAGCCCCGGCACCTCTAGGAACTTGTCCATTTTACATAGTTTCTCTGGGATGACCAACTTGTCACAATCATCCAGAGTGGATAATACCTCCTTAAGCAGAATGCGGAGATGTTCCAACTTAAATTTAAATGCAATCACATCAGGTTCAGCTTGTTGAGAAATGTTCCCTGAATCAGTAATTTCTCCCTCAGACAAAACCTCCCTGGCCCCATCAGACTGAGTTAGGGGCCCTTCAGAAATATTAATATCAGCGTCGTCATGCTCTTCAGTATCTAAAACAGAGCAGTCGCGCTTACGCTGATAAGTGTTCATTTTGGCTAAAATGTTTTTGACAGAATTATCCATTACAGCCGTTAATTGTTGCATAGTAAGGAGTATTGGCGCGCTAGATGTACTAGGGGCCTCCTGAGTGGGCAAGACTCGTGTAGACGAAGGAGGGAATGATGCAGTACCATGCTTACTCCCCTCACTTGAGGAATCATCTTGGGCATCATTGTCATTGTCACATAAATCACATTTATTTAAATGAATAGGAATTCTGGCTTCCCCACATTCAGAACACAGTCTATCTGGTAGTTCAGACATGTTAAACAGGCATAAACTTGATAACAAGTACAAAAAACGTTTTAAAATAAAACCGTTACTGTCACTTTAAATTTTAAACTGAACACACTTTATTACTGCAAATGCGAAAAAACATGAAGGAATTGTTCAAAATTTACCAAATTTTCACCACAGTGTCTTAAAGCCTTAAAAGTATTGCACACCAAATTTGGAAGCTTTAACCCTTAAAATAACGGAACCGGAGCCGTTTTGAACTTTAACCCCTTTACAGTCCCTGGTATCTGCTTTGCTGAGACCCAACCAAGCCCCAAGGGGAATACGATACCAAATGACGCCTTCAGAAAGTCTTTTCTAAGTATCAGAGCTCCTCTCACATGCGACTGCATGCCATGCCTCTCAAACACAAGTGCGCAACACCGGCGCGAAAATGAGGCTCTGCCTATGCTTTGGGAAAGCCCCTAAAGAATAAGGTGTCTAAAACAGTGCCTGCCGATATTATTATATCAAAATACCCAGATAAAATGATTCCTCAAGGCTAAATATGTGTTAATAATCAATCGATTTAGCCCAAAAAAAGTCTACAGTCTTAATAAGCCCTTTTTTAAGCCCTTATTTACAATCGTAATAAACATGGCTTACCGGATCCCAGAGGGAAAATGACAGCTTCCAGCATTACATCGTCTTGTTAGAATGTGTCATACCTCAAGCAGCAAGAGACTGCTCACTGTTCCCCCAACTGAAGTTAATTGCTCTCAACAGTCCTGTGTGGAACAGCCATGGATTTTAGTGACGGTTGCTAAAATCATTTTCCTCATACAAACAGAAATCTTCATCTCTTTTCTGTTTCTGAGTAAATAGTACATACCAGCACTATTTCAAAATAACAAACTCTTGATTGAATAATAAAAACTACAGTTAAACACTAAAAAACTCTAAGCCATCTCCGTGGAGATGTTGCCTGTACAACGGCAAAGAGAATGACTGGGGTAGGCGGAGCCTAGGAGGGATCATGTGACCAGCTTTGCTGGGCTCTTTGCCATTTCCTGTTGGGGAGGAGAATATCCCACAAGTAAGGATGACGCCGTGGACCGGACACACCTATGTTGGAGAAATGGTGTGTAGTGGTGGCTTTACTTCCCTGAGAGGCCTTATTTGGTTTCTTTGCTGCCATCTTTAGAATGTATTGCCCCTGTAGGGTAGCTCTGCTAGTGACACAGATTAGGGAAACAGTATGCCTCTCTCCTCTGCTCCCCACCAAAGTAAAAGGTAATATTTCAGCTGCTCACTCTGATCGATTCAAGTCGCTATATCTGGGGATCTAATGATGCTGTCACTGCTCTGATGTGATACACTCAGACTATGTGGGGGTCTTCTGTGAGGGACCTTGATAACTGGCCCCTTGATCTCTCTATATCTCTGTTAGAGTCTCTGCCACTGTCCGTTTTAAGGAGGCTGGGGGGGGGGGGGCAATTTTGTGAGCGGGATCTCAGATACACATGTCCCTTATTATCTCCCTGTTCAGAGCTCCCACTATCTCCAACATGCTGCCCTGTATTATAATAGGGCTAACGCTCAGCTCTGTGGTGAAGTTGTCAGGCCGTTTTGGCTAAGGCCCAAAAAGCCCTCGGTTCCTCTCTGCTGGCCTATGGTTATTTAATATCGTTATGAGGGGGCCCACCTCCGTGGCGCATACCTTGGTCAGCTGTCTCCGATTCTCCCTAGCTCCTGCTGCAGTCTCTCCGGCCTGAGTGTTTTGCTGACCGGCCCGCCATGTGGGGATCCAAGATGGCCGCCGCACTCACTGTATCACAGAGTGCCGAGAGCTGTGTGAACTTGGCTTTATGCCCCTGCTTCAGTCTGACCTCTGTCGCAGCTGCTCTCAGACTCCCTGTATCCTCTGCTGACCAGGTGGGCCCCCTCATTGTGCCAGCCAACGTTTATACGGCTCCCTTTGGCTCCGGTGTGCACGGAGCTCTCACACAGTGCGACTCACTCCATTGCCATTCAGGCTCCGCTTCCTCTCACTTTTAAAGGATTTAATGGATGGATATATGTTTTTTGCTTTTGTGTAAAAATTGCACTTTGTCACACACTCCCTAAAGAGGCTAAAAAGAAAAATGCTGCAAATTGCTTAAACTATCTTATTTGCAGGATTTGTAGATTACAGAATTTCTTGTTTTGGCCTTCTAGGGTCATACAAACACCATTTTACACAAAAGCAGCTGGTGAACAGAGATGTTTAATATTCGTTTAATGTATATTCTTTAATGGTTTCTGTTACTTTGTTTTCACTTAACTGCTGTTTTGATGTTTGAGGCATTTTATTTAAAAGAACATAAAAGTGTAAGAAATCATAAAAAATGCTCTAATATGTTATTAATATTATTGCACTATTGCTTGAATATATCTAGCAGTGTAAGCCCTGCAAGTGGGCTAAATATACACTTACAATCAGCTCTGCAGCAACAGTGCACTACTGGGACATAGGCATATGTGTGTAGCCCCCAATCAATAGCTATCTCCCAGTGTGCACTGCTGCTCCTAAACCTACTTGCATACTCCTGAGTAAGCTTTTTAACAAAGAACAATGAGATGAAAGAGAACAAATTTGATCATAAAAGTAAATTGAAAAGTATCTTAAAATGAAATGCCCTTTCTGAACCATATAAAAGGTTCATTTTGACTTTCATGTCCCTTTAAGGCTCCTGATTTCTTTCTAAACCTATCATCTTTTCAGACCAGAAACAGAATGAGGTTCTGGTTAACGGTACATGAAGGTGACATATTAATACACTATTTCTCGCCCTTGCAATACTACACAATGAGCTGGTATTTTTTACTGTATGTTTAAAATTTGCTAAATGATACAACTAAATTAAAGTGTATAAAAGGGACAAGAGCAGGCACAATTATTGTGAATGAGTTTACGCTTGTTAGGAAATACACAGTGAGCTAAATTCACTAGGAACTTAGGGGCCTGACCAGCTCCACCAATAAAGTAACTAAAGTGACCTTGCAAGCTCATCATTACTGGCAAAAACAAGGAGTTCGAAATTTGCAATTTGATGAATAGGCCCCAGTTGTATAGAGAAAGGCAGGTTTCTAAAGTCTACCTCACAAGCACTGTACAACACGTTACCTGATTGTAGGCATCACCAAGGGAAGACTGAAAGACAATGACAAGTCAGGAAGGACAGAGAGCTGGTGACCATTGCACATTATATCTAGTTGCTCAGTCTTGTAGAATAACTACGCCTGGGATGATGTAAATTCTCACCATGCTATGCTATACAGCTGACTCACTAGAGCTTACTAATGTCTATGTAGAGAATAACACAAGAACTGGAGAGGCTACTCCAGCGTTAGTAAGACCAGGTGTCCTGTCTATGCATGTGACGTTGTCTACAGCATGTGTGAGTTGTTATTGATGATAATTATTATTATTATCAGTTATTTGTTTAGCGTCACCAGATTCTGTAGCGCTATAAACATAGGCATGGTATACAAGGTAACAATTATAGGGATCAAGTGGGTAGAGGGCCCTGCACTGTTGTAGTCAGCTCTTATGAAGGTGATCTACAAACAGCTGGCCTTATAGGCTTATATGCTAAGGGGGTTTAAGGAGATAACAAAGGAGAGGAACTGAGGTTAGAAAAGGTTAGTGTATGCTGTATGCATCCCTGAACAGTAGAGTCTTTAAGGAGCACTGTGATTACATAGGGATACACACAAAGGGGCCGATTTACCAAATGGCTGACAGACATGATTCGCTGTAATGAATCATGTCCGCCCGACATCGCTGAATGCCGACAGCATACGATGTCAGCAATTAACATTGCAAAAGCAGTTCTGGTGAAAGCCGCCCCCTGCAGATTTGCGGCCAATCGGCCGCTAGCAGGGGGTATCAATCAACCCAATCATATCTGATCAGGTTGATTGCTGTCCACGGCCTCAGAGGCAGCAGACGAGTTAAGAAGCAGCGGTCTTAAAGGGACACTAAACCCAAATTTTTTATTTCATGATTCAGGTAAAGAACATTCCAATTTACTTCTATTAGCTAATTTGCTTCATTCTTTAGATATCCTTTGTTGACTAAATAGTGATGCACATGGGGGAGCCAATCACACAAGGCATCTATGTGCAGCCACCAATCAGCAGCTACTAAGCCTATCTAGATATGTTTTTCAACAAAGGATATCAAGAGAATGAAGCAAATTAGCTAATAGAAGTAAATTAGAAAGTTGTTTAAAATTGCATGCTCTTTCTAAATCATGAAAGAAAAAAATTGGGTTTTTATGTCCCTTTAAGACCGCTGCTTCTTAACTGCTGGAAACAGGGGCATCTGGGGTCATTCAGCCCTTGATAAATCAAGACTGAATTGCAAGATGTATTTGCTATTGGGATTCATTAAAGTCATCATTTTCATACAGTAGATGAGAAACAAATAATAACAAAATGATCTATTACTTAAAATTGATCAGTATTCAGTCACTAAGCATGCAAACAGACGGATTCACAAACATTTGGGCATTTAATTCATCTTATGGCTGATTTTTATATTAGTGACTGTCAAAATCCACCTCTCCTGAACAGTAATTATCACATTTGTTTCCTAGTTTACTCTGTTGAAACTTAGTTCCTCCAACTAAGAGCATACTGATGTAGGCTCTAGAGTGTGCACATTATATGGCAGCAGTGCTTGCAGCAATTTTACACAAGACACGTGCAAACTCCTGAGCTTATTTCACTATGCTCTCATTCAAAAGAACCACGTTTTAACAAAGGAGACCAAAAGAAAGATGACATTTGAAATCAGAAATACATTGTAAAGTGTTTTTTGTTTTATGAAATATTCCAATAGAATAATGAAACTGTAATTTTAACTTTAATGTCCCTTTAAGTAATCATGTATCATGTTTCTGCTCTACATATAACATGGTAAAACTGAAAATTTACAACAATACATAACAGTACAGATTCAGGATGGTTTTAACATAAGTTGTAGCTGCATTTTGTCCATTTAAAACTTTCTAGCCTGTTAATAACATTTTCCTAATAAGGACACTTCATGCCTTTTTCTCCTAAAAAGATACGAGCATTGCTACTTTTTAACAGTACGTTTGTCCAACTTTGACTGCTTAATGCAATTTTCATTTCAAAATACTTTTGAATAAGTACCTAAAATGAGACTACCCTGGCTCTTGGCACCCATAAGCTTGTAAGGGAGAGACCAACAGGACATTGACAATTTCTAATCTTTTGCCCCTGTCTACAGCAAGGCCAGTTTAGTATGTCTAACCAACAACAGGCAAAATGAACAAAGCTGTTTCTCCAGCATCACCAGATCCTTCGTTATTCTAAGGAGCTGATTCACTAAAGGATTGAGTGATGAGTGAGCTGCATAAAATAACAGTAGAGGCTTCCTCTAACCACCAGAATAAAATTCTACACCCTGACCCTAATATTCCAAGGCCCACAATAACATTGCTCCCTCCTATATATCTGCCCTTTTCTGCGTTTACTCTCCCACCTGTTCCCTTCATTCTGCCCATGACCATCTCCTCCTCTTTTGTTACCTCCTCATATTCGAGTCTACAGAACTTCTCCAGATTGGCTCCAACCAGGAACTGTCTGTCTTGCTCCACAAAATTCACCACTAGCTTTCAAAGTTTCAAGAGTTCCTCAAAAACTCTAATATTCAGGGATGTATAAACTCTACACTAACCTTTTCTTACACCAGTTCCACTCCTTTCATCAATTCTCCTTGTAATCCCTATGCATGTAAACTCATAAGCCCAGTTGTCCTGTAACTCACTTCCATGCAAGGTAATCTACAAGAGTTTGTAATTTATGAGCAGGCCCCTCTACCCATTTATAATGTTTTTATTGGCTGTTATAAGAGTCAACATTGTATCATTTACCTATCTAATAGGACTGTGGAATCTGTTGGTGCGCTACAAATAAATAATAATAATTAGAAAATAATATAATAGGAACTGGAGAAGCTGGACAAACAACGTATTACATTTTGTCTTTAGCAATACCTGTAGAGAATGTCACGCTTCACTTACATACTTACCTCTCAGCAACAGTGCCCTGTCCCTAAACCATGCAGAGGAAACATGCACTCACCTGAGACTGAGGAAGGGGTTAAGGAAACAATCACAAAACTAAACTGCTAATTACACAGTAATTGTTTCTCAAGGTTTAAGGAGATGCATAATTGTTAATTTGCCATTGTAACCACTGATATGCAGCAAAATATCATTATGCAAAATGAACCACAGTATTTCAACATATTTTACAATATAAACTCTAATTAAACAACACAATATTAATTAAAAGTACTTGTCTTAGAGGTTCTGTATAGTGGCCAGAGGTGTATTTTCGCTTGACCAACTAGGCCTGTGCCTAGGGCAGCGAGATTTAAGGGTTCAATCTATGGCATAATGCCTCCCTACACCTTTGTTCTACAAATGTTTTATTTATTATGTTTATTACAAATCCATTATCCCTGGTTGTCTAGTGGGGGTGGCAAATATGATCTAAAATTGTTGGGGTGGGGGAGCACTAAAACTAAATGCTGAAAGGCTACTCCTTTAAAATGACCTATATTATGCAAATACATATTTATTGTCCTTTACCCGTCATCCTATTTTAAACATGAGTGTTCTAAATGTAATTATTACTTATATACATGTCAGAGCTATCACATATGCAATAATGCATAAAGGATACAATCATGTGGCGATCAGAAGGTGCCCTGTGACGCAGTCGCTCCAGCTTCTCCAACTCCTTGATCTCTTTATTTCTGACAGTGTTAAACTTCTTGATTTCCGCCTGCAGGGGGCACAAGAAAAAAATGACTATTTAATGTATAATATAATATAATTTTAGTCTTATTTAGTAACGGTTCCACTAAATAGCTCCAGTCTTGATGGAGATGTGCAAACTTTTTATTTACAACTTTAAACATAAAGACAAACTAACTAAGATTTTTATTAAAACATTGTCAGAAAGTATACTGTGTAACAATAATACTACAATTAAAGGGACACTGTACTCAAACATTTTCTTTGTTCCATCTAAAACTTAAAGGCACAGTAAAGTCAAAATTAAACTTTCATAATTCAGATAGAGAATGCAATTTTAAACAACTTTCAAATTTTCTTCTGTTATCAAATTTGTTCTCTTGGTATGTTTTACTGAAGAGTAAAACTAGGTAGGCTCATAAGAGCTCAGTGTGCACGTGTCTTTAGTACTCTATGACAGCAGTGGTTGACAACATTATTTGTAGCTTTATTATACAATGTTGCAAAACTCTGCTGCTATAGCGTACTAAAGACATGTGCACACTCCTGAGCTCTTATGAGCCTACCTAGATTTACTCTTCAATAAAAGATACCAAGAGAACAACAAATCTGGCTTCATCTAATCGTTGCGTACCCCACTTGGCGTCCAGCTCGTGGGGCAAGCAGCGATTGGATGAAGCCAGATTTGTCATCTCTTAGCTAAATAAAGTAGGAGATGCGGGAGGAGGAATGGCGCAATGTTTAACATCTCTAAATGGTAAATATTTTAGAAATGAAGCATCTTAAAAAATATGAATCAATGAAAGTGCCCCTGTTTTTTATAGTAATTTTATATACTAGCTAGCAAATACTATGGGGTAGATTTATCATAGTGCGAGCGGACATGATACGATGTAGTGTTTCATGTCCGCTGCACATCGATAAATGCCGACAGCGTATGCTGTTGGAATTTATCATTGCACCAGCAGTTCTTGTGAACTGCTTGTGCAATGCCACCCCCTGCAGATTCACGGCCAATCCCCCGCTAGCAAGGGATGTCAATCAACCCAATCATATTCGATCGGGTTGATTTCTGTCCGCGGCCTCAGAGGAGGCGGACCAGTTATGGAGCAGCGGTCTGCAGACCACTGCTTCATAACTTCTGTTTCCGGCGAGCCTGAAGGCACACGCGGAAACAGCCCCTTAAAGTTTACAATCAGTTTAAGTAAGATATAAACCGACAACGTCTGCGTTTCAATGTCAATTATAAAAATCACATGCAGCTTACCCGCTTGTCTTTTACTAGAGTTCCGTAGATCTTCAAGGGGTTAACCACTTTTGTTTCCAGTCTCTCAACCTTCAAATAACAAAAGTGTATATGTCAGCATAAATGATAACGGTATTTGTAAATTTTAAAGCAACATAAAGCAATGAAGTTTAAATAAAATTTGTAATCTTGGCTGGAGTGCATTAAACTATTAGTTACACAAAATATGGACATTAAACACTAAATATATTTTATGCGCCACCCTCTAATTATGGGCCCCACCATTTTCGAACCTAAATTTCACTACAGGTATCTGCACATTCAGAGTTGGTGCAAACTCATCAGCAGATTACTAGAGGGAGATGGGGAATAACCTAAATATTATGCTTATAAAATGTATTTAGTTTCCCTTTAAAAGCCTCATGCTTCAGACCTTTTAAAACCAGGAAGCAAGATCATCAGAGCTAATCAGAAGCTGTATCTCATAAATCACAGGGCTGCTATTTGCCAAGGAAATACAGACGTATGAGACTGAATTCAGCTGCAGTATGCACAGCACAACTTTAATAAACAAAATATAAAATAAAAATGTGTCCTATTTCAAGAGGTCTCATTTCCCTTTGTGATCTCAATTGCTCTTTTGGGTTTAGTTGCATGAACCCTCTGTAACTATGGGGCCAATTTATCAAAGGTCTTGCTTCTGGTGCAACGCCGCCCCCTGCAGACTCGCGGCCAATCGGCCACCAGTAGGGGGTGTCAATCAACCCGATCGGGTTGAATTCTGGCAATTCCTGTCCGCCTGCTCAGAGAAGGCGGACAGGGTTATGGAGCAGCTGTCTTTAGACTGCTGCTTCATAACTGCTGTTTTTGGCGAGTCTGAAGACTCGCCAGAAACACGGGCCCACAAGTTCCATTCGGAGCTTGATAAATGGGCCCCTATGTGTAAGTTGTTTTTTTTCCCAAAACCCAATACATCATCACTTGTTTCTCATGGTCCATTTGCCTAGTATTGCATATATTATGCAATACATATAATATAAAACAAAGTAGGTAGGTTAATTTAAAGCCTTTGGGGACGATTTATTAAAGTGCGGATGGACATGATAGGATGTAGTGTATCATGTCCGCCGCACATCAATAACTGCCGACAGTATCCGCTGTCGGCATTTATCATTGCACAAGCAGTTGTTATGAACTGCTTGTGCAATGCTGCCCCCTGCAGATTTGGCCGCTAGCAGGGGGTGTCAATCAGCCTGATCGTATAGGATCGGGCGGATTGATGTCCGCAGCCTCAGAGCAGGCGGACAAGTTATGGAGCAGCGGTCTTTAGACTGCTGCTTTATAACATCTATTTCCGGCGAGCCTGAAGGCCCCTTTGACTTATTAGAGAAAACATTAATTCGGCCCCTTTGACTTATTAGAGAATACATTAATTCAGCCCCTTTGACTTATTAGAGAATACATTAATTCGGCCCCTTTGACTTATTAGAGAATACATTAATTCAGCCCCTTTGACTTATTAGAGAATACATTAATTCAGCCCCTTTGACTTATTAGAGAATACATTAATTCGGCCCCTTTGACTTATTAGAGAATACATTAATTCGGCCCCTTTGACTTATTAGAGAATACATTAATTCGGCCCCTTTGACTTATTAGAGAATACATTAATTCGGCCCCTTTGACTTATTAGAGAATACATTAATTCGGCCCCTTTGACTTATTAGAGAATACATTAATTCGGCCCCTTTGACTTATTAGAGAATACATTAATTCGGCCCCTTTGACTTATTAGAGAATACATTAATTCGGCCCCTTTGACTTATTAGAGAATACATTAATTCGGCCCCTTTGACTTATTAGAGAATACATTAATTCGGCCCCTTTGACTTATTAGATAGAGAATACATTAATTCGGCCCCTTTGACTTATTAGATAGAGAATACATTAATTCGGCCCCTTTGACTTATTAGATAGAGAATACATTAATTCGGCCCCTTTGACTTATTAGATAGAGAATACATTAATTCGGCCCCTTTGACTTATTAGATAGAGAATACATTAATTCGGCCCCTTTGACTTATTAGATAGAGAATACATTAATTCGGCCCCTTTGACTTATTAGATAGAGAATACATTAATTCGGCCCCTTTGACTTATTAGATAGAGAATACATTAATTCGGCCCCTTTGACTTATTAGATAGAGAATACATTAATTCGGCCCCTTTGACTTATTCGAGAATACATTAATTCGGCCCCTTTGACTTATTAGATAGAGAATACATTAATTCGGCCCCTTTGACTTATTCGAGAATACATTAATTCGGCCCCTTTGACTTATTAGATAGAGAATACATACTTTGTTAATTTAAACGGAAAGTTTAATTTTCTATTTATTCATCAGAAATTATTTACCACATTACAAAAGATTTGCATGCAAAATAAACATTTTAAAAGCTTTTAAACTATAATTTTGCTAAAAAAAAATATGCATTGTTTTACACATCGTTTTGAAAAGCCTCTTGAATGTTGTTTATTTTACTTCCTTTTCTGTGGCCAATTATGGACAGATATAAATGAGTTCCTCCACATATTAACCAATCACTTTGTAACATGCAGGAGAGTCAGGATTCTGCATCCCACAGAAGACACTGCAGCCTTTATAATGGGAGTGGAAAGAAAATCAAATATATAATAAATACATTGCAAAGGTTTTTCGTTTTTTTTAAATTGTATTATTATTATAATTAAACAACAACTTATGGTGTATGAACTTAAATGTAATGCCCCTTTAAGTAGATTGTTAGTTTTCTAAATTCCATTTGAAGTAATGTGTGCCACGATGTTTTACCTGCATACTTTCATTATTTGTTTTGTTCCCTTTCCCTGTAATTTAACTGTGACAATTGTTAGTTTTCAAAATTCCATTAAATTTCTACAACGTAATGTGTTCCGCAATGTTTTAACTTAAGTTGCCTCTTATCTGTTTCCCCTACTGGAGACAACTAGAGACAGATATAAAACAGGCAATAAAAGAGACATAGGATTATATAACATAGTTTCCAAACACCCTTGTTTGCACAGAAATAAATAAAAAAAAATTGTTCAGATATATATATATATATATATATATATATATATATATATATATATATTTTTTATTTTTTTTAATATTATTATTATTTTTAAATGCATCTACACATTATTCTAAGGCTAATATTTGCTTTAAATACATCATTATATCAATAATGTATTTACTGTTTAACATCCCTCTTTCCCAAGGGAATACAAGAGGATTGGAGGTCAGCAGTAAGCAGTTTGTACAGTAATGACTATTGATTTGCTGCATTTTGCAGCATTTACTTTTTGGTTTCTCTAAGGGGTGGCAAATAAATACTACACTAAAATCTTAGATGCACTTTCCCTTTAATAATTTGGCATAAGCTTTAAAGCCCCTTTGCCTAATGTCAGGTGTTATGATGAAAACAGCCGATAGAAAAACGTTCTCATAATTGAATCTCACCATAATCCATAAACCTTTTATAGCACAAGTACTATGATATAACAGAAACTATGTGTTCAGGGTATCGCACTATGTACATTGATTGGCTGCAACAAGTGCCAAATAGGATTTGGAAATTCCTAAATGAAATACAACTAGCAATTAATGTATAAATAATTATCTCAGCAGCACCCTTGTTCCCAGGACAACAACCTAATTGAAAAGGTTGTGAATCAGCTCGTACCTCCGCTTTGATTTTTCTTTCTATGTAGAGAACATTTAATTGCCAGTGCCATATGATTCATTAACAGTGTTTTACGTTTCAAATTACCCAGTAAAGGTCAGCATAGCATGGGCAGGAGATGAAAACTGTTACATGCAGATTACTGCTTTGAGAATTAAGTAGCTATGAATATGGAAATTAAGCAGTGGGGAAGCCAGCAGAAATGATCTGAATCCTGGAGTAATTGACTTTCCCATGCATAGAGGTTTGTCCGACCTTTCTTTGATACTGGATTTATCTTTGAAGACTTGCTGCTAGATTTCTTTTCATCTATAAGTCATGTTTATACAAGTGACAACAGCAGCTACATGATAAATAGAATCCTGCAGGTATTGGGTGGCTTGTAGCTGTAAATAATACACCATATAAAGTCATTAGTCATTATAATGTACCATGTCCCTGTGCCAACTAATCAGAATTCCTGAATAGTGTTATGCACATCTCCCTAATATACTGATCTACATGTGATAACGATGTGTGTGCAATAATAAGAAATATCTACCATATTTTACAGTCATGAGCTCATAATATATGCTACATTTTTACCAGTGTCTCTCACACACACACTATTTGCATGGTGTAGTCACTGACTAATTTGTAAACACCAGATAATAGGTCAATATATAATATATAATATATATATATATATATATATATATATTATAGTTTTTATCACCTATCCAATATTATCAAGAGAATTGTTATTTTCCCATTGCCCACAATATTCAGATTATCATATTAACCCCTTCCATTCTGGACGTATTTGTCTACATCAAAATAAAGTTCTGATGTAAACAAATAAATTAAAAAGTGAAATCACAAGATCGTTCTGGGGGGAGTACCTATGACACTAGGCACGCCCTCCAGCCTGCGATCCTATTCAGGAAGCACCTTTGTCAGTACAGTCAAAAGGCTAGGACGTTCTATGCCGTCCTAAGGGCATTAAAGCCCAGTTCAGTTAGGACGGAATAGAACGTCCTAAGGGGGGGGAAGGGTTTAAAGAACTAGATAGCATTGGATTATAGTTTATTTTTTTAAATCAACATTTTGTTTTAAAGTTTTAAATGTATTTTACAAAATACTCCTGTGACGAGACCAATCTCGCCACTGTGCATTGGAGGAGCCTGGTTGCCCGCCTGCTGCCTTTAGACTATGGCCCCATGTTAAAATGCTTACTTTTCCCCTGCAAAGACACGAAAGCCGGGTCATTCAGTACTTGCCCTATTTGGACAGTGATACCCCAGATAGCTATGCCATGTAGCCCATTTGTATAATGAAAGACTTTGGCTCCATGGAAATTGAACTGTATTGCTCTGTCTGTGATAGTTACACCAACCATTGTGTAAGGTAATTGTATCAACCATTGTGTAAGGTAACTGCATCAACCATTGTGTAAGTTAATTGTATCACCCATTGTGTAAGGTAACTGCATCAACCATTGTGTAAGGTAATTGTATCAACCATTGTGTAAGGTAACTGCATCAACCATTGTGTAAGGTAATTGTATCAACCATTGTGTAAGGTAACTGTATCAACCATTGTGTAAGGTAACTGTATCAACCATTGTGTAAGGTAATTGTATCAACCATTGTGTAAGGTAATTGTATCAACCATTGTGTAAGGTAATTGTATCACAGACAGAGGGGAGGATTTTGTGTGGGAGTGTCTGAGAGTATTGTATGTGTTTATGGGTTGTTTTACAAAACCCTGTGGGTGGTAATAATGTGTAAAAATGTGTATTTAAGAACAATAAACCCACAGCTCTTGCTGATATCTGTTTGTCCCTCACCATGGAGCTTTGACTCATGCTTGGGGGGAATGAAAGGGGAAATTTACTGTATGCTGCCTGTGCCTCTGCCATTTTATGCCTGGGTATACTGTAACAACTCCTTTATCAGGTAAGATGATTAAGTAGTGTGGTTTTGATAAAATTTAATTTTTAACACCCTTTCCCACATAGTTCTAACAGTAATTCCCTCTAACGGCCCAATGATCAAATAATTGCCACTAAAAACGTGGAAAATCAGGGACAGTCTTGATGTAATTATCAAAGAAAATGGGCTGTCCCCGCGAGTGGCGAGCTGCCTTCCATAGAAATAAATGAGAGCTCTCTGCTATGTGAAAGTTTGAAATGAAGGACGAAACATACACAGAGAAACCAGCATGTTTGAACTTGAAAATTATGCCTAATACAAATCAAAATATGCTGTTTTTAGTGTACTGTACCTTAAATACGCTGTTATTTTACTTTACATAGGTTTTTCTTTCAGACTAATTAGTGTTTTTAGTATTTTGATAAAAGCTCACCACCTTTTAACAGGTGAGAAAAAACAGTGAGATCTGTAGAGTGAAAATGTTTAGATAATTATGCTTCGATTTGACAGACAGTTTCATCCACGGCCATGGAACACACATGTCCAATACAGCCCATTTTATGATAAAACAACAATTACCATTGTATTTTGTACTTTTAAGTACGAATTTCTGTCTTTTTTACACATCTAGTGTACTTAAATTAGGATTTATGCTGTACATATTTAAAGGGGCAGTAAACCTACAAAATAATATTAAATAGTTCTGCACAAAGTGCAGACTTATATAAAATTAGCTTAGCGCCAAGTATATACAACAAAGTGTTCAGAGATTTTTTACTACGAAGTTAAGTTTTGCAGAACGCCGCTTCTGGCTCTACTAAGCGGGTTTGTTTTTTCTTAAATGCATCGCGGGCACGCTGTCTGTTCACAGAGTGCACGATCGCATCATTAAAATGAATGTAGCTCGCTCCAGCTTTACGTCTTTTATGAAAAACAATTTTTGATGAGGATTTTTCATGCACTTAACAATACAATTTTTTCTGAGTATTTTTGTGTCAATGGTTTAATTATTTGTTTTGTATGATTTAGAAATGATGATTTTCATTGTGCACTTTTGTAATGTCTCATCTCCTTCCCATACAAAAATTTAGTATACGCTCCTTAGCGAGACACCCTGTTTTTCTGACTTTAGATAATTCCACCAGGGAAATAGAGGTACTAATGAGCATTCTTTAATAATCTCGCAAGCCCACAGATCTTTAGATCATCAGGCCCTAAGTCTTCCTCTACTCACATGAAAATACATTTTGAAATAGGCTAATATTTTCTCTACATTCATAACTTGATAGAAAAATAAAAGCAAGATTAATATGTGTTAGGTTTTAAAGTATTAATAATTACACTACAATTACATAAATACACATTTAGGAGCATATTTATCAATGTGTGAGCGGACATGATATGAAGTAGTGTGTCATGTCCGCTGCACATCGATAAATACCGACAGCATATGCTGTCGGCATTTATCATTGCACCAGCAGTTCTTGTGAACTGCTGGTGCAATGCCGCCCCCTGCAGATTTGCAGCCAATTGGTCGCTAGCAGGGAGTGTCAATCAACCCGATCGTATTCTATCAGGTTTATTTCTGTCCGCGGCCTCACAGCAGGTGGACAAGTTATGGAGCAGCGGTCTTTAGACCGCTGCTTAATAACTTCTGTTTCCGGCGAGCCTTCAAGGGGCATCAAGCTCCATACGGAGCTTGATAAATATGTCCCAATGTATTTGAGAATCTTTGTTAGGCAAACAGTATCTGTTAAAGGGTTGAGTATGAAGCCCCTGAGCTTTAAAGGGACATGAAACCCACATTTTGGCTTTCATGATTCAGATACAGCCTACAGTTTTAAACAATTTTCCAATTTACGTCTATTATCAATTGTGCTTCATTCTCTTGGTATCCTTTATTGAAGGAGCAGAAATGCACTGCTGATATCTTGTTGAACACATAAGTAAGCCAATAACAAGAGGTATATATATATATATATATATATATATATATATATATATATATATATATGCAGCCACCAATCAACAGCTAGCTTCCAGCTCCTAAGCCTAACTAACTAAGCAAATTAGATAATATAAGTAAATTGTAAAGTTGTTTAAAATTGTATGTTCTATTTAAATCATTAAAGAAAAACATTGGGTTTAATGTCCTTTTATCTTTTATAATAGGCCCAGAGCAAGATTACTTAAAGGAAAGAGGACAGTCACAATTGCTTTATGTTTGATAGTAAG
Organism: Bombina bombina; assembly: GCF_027579735.1. Classification (NCBI taxonomy): domain Eukaryota; kingdom Metazoa; phylum Chordata; class Amphibia; order Anura; family Bombinatoridae; genus Bombina; species Bombina bombina. Next base: position 1,265,491,516 of record NC_069499.1, on the reverse strand, counting down.
CCCAATCATCTTACCGTAATTGGTTAATTTGATTAATCAGTCAGAATTCACAATATGAGAACAAGGACATATGATCTCACGTAGGAGGCTAACACGTTGAGAAATAATTTGTGTCAGCACTTCTATACAGAAAATGGAGGTTGATCTATGAGCTAGATTTCCAGTCTGTAAGGGATTTTGGGAATGCCTGGGATATGCATAATGCATATTTAAGCTTAATTTCAGAAGGAAATGTGGGCAGGCCTGACTGACCTCTGACACTTATATGCTGTCCAATCAATGTTTCTGTGTTTAACCTAAAGTTTGTATAAACTGAAAGGAAAACCAAACAAGGACGACTGCAGTGAAGCAGAAGAGAATGAGGGACCTTTTGCAGGCTGACCAGAAGCGGGGCTTTGGGGCAGGACAAAAGGGGCACCCGCCCAGGGCCCCGCTCTTTGGGGGGCTCCACAATGTCAAAGGTGAGGCTATGAGATGGTGCAATGTATATGTTGTATTTAGTTTATGAGAAGTGTTTATGGCAACAAGAAGTAAACTATTTTGTGTTATTCTTTTTATAGGTATCACTAAATATTGGCACATGAGAGGGCCACACAATGGGCAGGGCATACAGGGGAGGGGAATAAAGGCACTGGGCTGAGGGGGCCCCACAAATTTATCCTGCCCAGGACCCCACAAATGCTAATGTTGGCCCTGGTTTGGGGAATTAGATTTTAGGGGTGATTCATAATGGCGAGAGGATTGCATAGGGAGAGGGCTTTAATTTAGTGGATACCAGAGGTGGCATCACTTAAAAATGGTTATGAAACACTTTAAGATAGTAATATATAATGTACATACTTAGTATGTTTTCCTATCTCAGCAGAGGTGATGTGATAAGTAACTCCAAACAATGGACACTATACTAACAGTGGCAAGTCATGTCTACTCCAGTAAAGAGTCCAGATTGGTTCCTTCAAATAAAGCAAGCAATGGTAGGAGTTTGGGCATTGCAAAACATATAGCAGCACACAAGGTGGTACTCTATTCTAAAAACTTTCACATTCAGCTTGTATTTTAATTTATTACAGGACTACAGAAAAATCTTATAAGACCAGTTTGGACAAAACCTGGAGGAGTTTGCTCGACAAATCAGAGGTTCCAGCTTGTCTTTCTTGCACTATTTATGGGTGCAATCATTTTGTGAGTTTTTATTAGCACACTGCTTGGCCAGGTGATGCTCCGTGTGACACCCTCATATTTTTTCCTGCCATATTAAGCAGACAGCTACAGGAAAAATATTGATGTAACTACACCACACTTAAAGGACCAGTAAATACAGTGGATTTGCATAATCAACAAAGACATAAAAAAAGACAATACAATAGCACATAGGGGGATATTTATCAAAGGGCCAATCTAAGTGCATTCGCCGGCGTCAATGCGCTCGCCAGACATTGCTGACACGGCTCCACATACGATCCCCTTATTTATAAAAAAAAACGTAAAAAAACCACGTGCGTCAAGTACGGCGCGATGAGCATTGGACTATTGTTAACTAACAGTCATCGATGACGCGGTTATTCCGGTTTTCTATACTTTATTTATACCATTTCATTACTGTCCATGAACAAGCACATTTCTATAAAGCTAATCTTTTATTTTTCATCTGTTAATGTACAAAAAATAGATAGATTTATACCTCAACAAACAATATCTTATAGAAAGTTATTTTTATATTTATTGTATTTGTAGTTCTAGAAGTCATGATATGGTTTTATCTCATATTTTTTATATTTAATGTGTATTTGTAGTTCTAGAAGTCATGATATGCTTTTATCTCATTTTTTTTTTATAAATTAGATATATATAATTTATATATAATTATATATATGTGTGTGTGTGTGTGTGTGTTATGTCAGAAATCTTTTGCAAACATATTTACATGTCCCTAAGTTCCTTTTTTTGTTTTAAACAATGTTGTCAGTCATATCTCTGTGTTTATTTATACCACTGTATGTATATAGTGTAAATGTATTATTATTCTGAGCAGGAATAATTGCGAATATAGCATGTAATCAGAGTATCATATGTATTTATTTGCAATCAATGGATATTTTAAGAGCTGGGCCAATTTTCTCTCTGTACCTGTGTAACCCCTCCTGATTGCAATCTAGTTTTAGAAAACACCCCTACACAGGTGTTATAAAATGGGCTGGCATATAAGATGACATTTCTTACTGAAAAATAAATTCAAGAGAAGGAAGGTATACACTGAAAATAGCATGACAGTAAAGAGGTGATTTTAATTTCTGCTGTATCTGAATCATGACAGTTTAATGTTATGTGGGCTATCCCTGAGCTATCAGCTTAAAGGGACACTCTTTCGTGATTCAGATAGAGCATGCAATTTTAAGCAACTTTCTAATTTACTCCTATTATCATTTTTTCTTTGTTCTCTTGCTATCATTATTGGAAAAAGAAGGCATCTAAGCTTTTTTTGGTTCAGAACTCTGGACAGCACTTTTTATTGGTAGATCAATGTATCCACCAATCAGCAAGAACAACCCAGGTTGTTCACCAAAAATGGGCCGGCATCTAAACTTACATTCTTGCATTTCAAATAAAGATACCAAGAGAATGGAAAAAATGTGATAATAGGAGTAAATTAGAAAGTTGCTTAAAATCTCATGCTCTATCTGAATCACGAAAGAAAAATTTTGGGTTCAGTGTCCCTTTAAGATTATATTGAATCAAACATCAATTCGAATTTTATAATCATTGTCTAAAATATTACACTGTGTGTCTTTATGTCAGAATGTCTATGGGGAAAGAAAAAGTTATGTTTACCCTAACATAAACCCAGTCTAAACACCCCTAATCTGCCGCCCTTAACATCACCACAACCTACATACAGTTAATAAACCCTAATCTGCCGCCCTTAACATCGCCGCCACCAAAATAAAACTATTAACCCTTAATCTGCCACTCCCGATATCGCCACCGCCTACATTAGTTATTAACCCCTAATCTGCCACCCCCAATATCGCCGCCACTATACTAAAGTTATTAACCCCTAAACCTCTGGCCTCCAACATCACTAACACTAAATAAATATATTAACCCCTAAACCTAACCCTAAGCATAACCCTAATGTAACTCTAACACCCCCAAACTTAAATATAATTAAAATAAATCTAAATAAACCTTACAATTATTACCTAATTAATACCTATTTAAAACTAAATTCATCCTTAACTGTAAAATAAAACCTAAGCAAGCTACAATATAACTAATAGCTATATTGTAGCTATCTTAGGTTTTATTTTTATTTCACAGGTAAGTTTGTATTTATTTTAACTACGTAGGTAGACTAGTTAGTAAATAGTTATTAACTATTTACTAACTAGCTAGTTAAAATAAATACAAAGTTACCTGTAAAATAAAACCTAACCTGCCTTACACTAAAAACTAACATTACAATAAAATAAAATTAATTAAATTATTAAAATACAATTTTCTAAATTACAAAAAATAAAAAACAAAATTATCAAAAATAAAAACAAATTACTCCTAATCTAATAGCCCTATCAAAATAAAAAAGCCCCCCAAAATAAAAAAAACCCTAGCCCTGATTGAAACAGCAAATAGAATGAGAGCTCAATCCTATTGGCTGATTGGATCAGCTAATAGGATGAAAGCTCAATCCTATTGGCTGATTGCAACAGCCAAAAGGGTTTTTTTTCCCCTTTAATTCCTATTGGCTGATAGAAATCTTTCAGCCAATAGGAATGTAACGGACGCCATCTTGGATGACGTCACTTAAAGGAAAACTTCATTCTCCAGCAACGATCGTAAGAAGAGGATGCTCCGCGCCGGATGTCTTGAAGATGGACCCGCTCCGCGCCGAATGGATGAAGATAGAAGATGCAGTCTGAATGAAGACTTCTTGCCGTCTAGATGAGGACTTCGCTGGCTGGATGAAGATGGAGGAGGCCGCCCGGATGAAGATTTCTTGCCGCCTGGATGATGACTTCGCCGGCTGGATGAGGATGGCTGTCCGCAATTCCACTGTAAGTGGATCGTCGGGGGTTATAGTGTTAGGTTTTTTTAAGGGTTTTTTGGGTGTGTTTTTTTTTTAGCTTAGGGTTTGGGCAATGTAAAAGAGCTAAATCCCTTTTAAGGGCAATGCCTATCCAAATGCCCTTTTCAGGGCAATGGTTAGCTTAGGTTTATTTAGAGAGGTTTTTATTTGGAGGGGGGGTTGGTTGGGTGGGTTTTTACTGTTGGGGGTGTTTGTATTTTTTTCTACAGGTAAAACAGCTGATTTATTTGGGGCAAGGCCCCACAAAAGGCGCTTTTAAGGGCCATTGGCAGTATAGTGTAAACTGGGGTTTTTTATATTTTTGGGGGGCTTTTTTATTTTGATAGGGCTATTGGATTAGGAGTAATTAGTTTTTATTTTTGATCATTTCATTTTTTATTTTTTGTAATTTAGTGTTTTGTTTTTTTTAATTACGAAAATTGTATTTTAATTATTTTATTTTATTTTATTGTAATATTAAATTTTAGTGTAAGGCAGGTTAGGTTTTATTTTACAGGTAACTTGGTATTTATTTTAGCTAGGTAGTTATTAAATAGTTAATTCCTATGTACTAACTAGTCTACCTAGTTAAAATAAATACAAACTTACCTGTAAAATAAAAATAAAACCTAATGCCTAGATAAGAGTTGTGCAGTAACAGGGGTGCGGTGCTAATTTGCAGTTTATTCTCACCGCTCACTTACCTGCAACGCTGGTATTACGGGTTTTTATCAACTCTGCGTTAACAGGCAAGAAGTGAGCGTAGAGCAAAATTGCGCTCCACACTGCACTCCAATACCAGTGCTGCTTAAGTGAGTGGTGAGCTGGTTATACGTGCTCGTGCATGATTTCCCCATAGACATCAATGGGGAGAGCCGGCTGAGAAAAAGTCTAACAACTGCAAAAAAGCAGCGTAAAGCTCAGTAACGCAGCCCCATTGATTCCTATGAGGAAACACATTTTATGTTTACACTTAACACCTTAACAAGAACCCCGAGTCTAAACACCCCTAATCTTACACTTATTAACCGCTAATCTGCCGCCTCCGACATCGCCGTCCCCTACATTATATTTATTAACCCCTAATCTGCCGCTCCGGATATCGCCGATACCTACATTATACTTATTAACCCTAATCTGCTGCCCCCAACATTGCCGACACCTACATTATATTTCTTAACCCCTAATCTCCCTCCCCCAATGTCGCCGCAACCTACCTACATTTATTAACCCCTAATCTACCACCCCCAACGTCGCTGCCACTATTCTAAATTATTAACCCCTAAGTCTAACCCTAACACCCACTAACTTAAATATAATTTAAATAAATCTAAATAAAATTACTATCATTAACTAAATTATTCCTATTTAAAAGAAATACTTACCTATAAAATAAACCCTAAGATAGCTACAATATAACTAATAGTTACATTGTATCTAGCTTAAGGTTTATTTTTATTTAACAGGCAAGTTTGTATTTATTTTAACTAGGAAGAATAGTTACTAAATAGTTATTAACTATTTAATAACTACCTAGCTGAAATAAATACAAATTTACCTGTAAAATAAAACCTAACCTAAGTTACACTAACACCTAACACTACACTACAATTAAATAAATTAGCTAAATTAAATACAATTATCTAAATTACAAAACAAACAAACACTAAATTACAGAAAATAAAAAACAAATTACAAGATCTTTAAACTAATTACACCTAATCTAATAGCCCTATCAAAATAAAAAAGCCCACCCAAAATAAAAAAAACCCTAGCCTAACCTAAACTACCAATAGCCCTTAAAAAGGCCTTTTGCGGGGCATTGCCCCCAAGAAATCAGCTCTTTTTCCTGTAAAAAAAAATACACACAACCCCCCAAACAGTAAAACCCACCACCCACACAACCAACCCCCCAAATAAAACCCTAACTAAAAAACCTAAGCTCCCATTGGCCTGAAAAGGGCATTTGGATGGGCATTGCCCTTAAAAGGGCATTTAGCTCTATTGCTGCCCAAAGCCCTAACCTCAAAATAAAACCCACCCAATACACTCTTAAAAATCCTAACACTAACCCCCGAAGATCCACTTACCGGGAGAAGTCTTCATCCAAGCGGCAAGATATCCTCAAGGAAGCCGGCAGAAGTGGTCCTCCAGACGGGCAGAAGTGATCCTCCAGACTGGCAGAAGACTTCACCCAGACGGCATCTTCTATCTTCATCCTTTGGACGCGGAGCGGGTCCATCTTCAAGACATCCGGTGCAGAGCATCCTCTTCCAACGACGACTACCCGACGAATAAAGGTACCTTTAAATGACGTCATCCAAGATGGCATCCCTTAGATTCCGATTGGCTGAAAGAATTCTATCAGCCAATCAGAATTAAGGTTGAAAAAAATCCTATTGGCTGATGCAATCAGCCAATAGGATTGAGCTTGCACTCTATTGGCTGTTCTATCAGCCAATCGGAATCTAAGAGACGCCATCTTGGATGACGTCATTTAAAGGTACCTTCATTCAGTAAGAAGACGTTGATTGAAGAGGATTCTCTGCGCTGGATGTCTTGAAGATGGAGCCGCTCTGCGTCGGAAGGATGAAGATAGAAGATGCCGTCTGGAGGACCACTTCTGCCCGTCTGGAGGACCACTTCTGCCCATCTGGAGGACCACTTCTGCCCGTCTGGAGGACCACTTCTGTCGGCTTCCTTGAGGACATCTTGCCGCTTGGATGAAGACTTCTCCCGGTAAGTGGATCTTCGGGGGTTAGTGTTAGGATTTTTTAAGGGTGTATTGGGTGGGTTTTATTTTTAGGTTAGGGCTTTGGGCAGCAATAGAGCTAAATGCCCTTTAAAGGGCAATGCCCATCCACTTGCCCTTTTCAGGGCAATGGGGAGCTTAGGTTTTTTTTAGTTAGGGTTTTATTTGGGGGGTTGGTTGTGTGGGTGGTGGGTTTTACTGTTGGGGGGGTTGTGTGTATTTTTTTTTTTTACAGGTAAAAGAGCTGATTTCTTTGGGGCAATGCCCCACAAAAGGCCCTTTTAAGGGCTATTGATAGTTTAGTTTAGGCTAGGGTTTTTTTTATTTTGGGGGGCTTTTTTATTTTGATAGGGCTCTTAGATTAGATGCAATTAGTTTAAATATCTTGTAATTTGTTTTTATTTTCTGTAATTTAGTGTTTGTTTGTTTTTTAATTTAGCTGATTGTATTTAATTTATTTAATTGTATTTAATTTAGGTAAGTTATTTAATTGTAGTGTAGTGTTAGGTGTTAGTGTAACTTAGGTTAGGTTTTATTTTACAGGTCAATTTGTATTTATTTTAGCTAGGTAGTTATTAAATAGTTAATAACTATTTAGTAACTATTCTACCTAGTTAAAATAAATACAAACTTGCCTGTAAAATAAAAATAAACCCTAAGCTAGCTACAAAGTAACTATTAGTTATATTGTAGCTAGTTTAGGGTTTATTTTATAGGTAAGTATTTAGTTTTAAATAGGAATAATTTAGGTAAAGATAGTAATTTTATTTAGATTTATTTAAATTATATTTAAGTTAGCGGGTGTTAGGATTAGGGTTAGACTTAGGTTTAAAGGGTTAATAAATTTAGAATAGTGGCAGCGACGTTGGGGACGGCAGATTAGGGGTTAATAAGCATAATGTAGGTGGCGGTGATGTTAGGGGTGGCAGATTAGGGGTTAATATTATTTAACTAGTGTTTGTGAGGCGGGAGTGCGGGGGTTTAGGGGTTAATATGTTTATTCTAGTGGCAGCGATGTCAGGAGCGGCAGATTAGGGGTTAATCATTTTATTTTAGTGTTTGTGATGTGGGAGTGCCTCGGTTTAGGGGTTAATAGGTAGTTTATGGGTGTTAGTGTACTTTTTAGCACTTTAGTTATGAGTTTTATGCTACAGCTTTGTAGCGTAAAACTCATAACTACTGACTTTAAAATGCGTTAGGAATATTGGCGGTAGAGGGTGTACCACTCACTTTTTGGCCTCCCAGGACAAACTCGTAATACCGGCGCTATGGAAGTCCCATAGAAAAAAGCCTTTACAAAATTTACGTAAGTTGATTGGCGGTAAGGCCAAAAAAGTGTGCGGTACACCTATACCTGCAAGACTTGTAATACCAGCGGGCATAAAAAAGCAGCGTTAGGACCTGATAACGCTGCTTTTTTACCTTAACGCAAAACTCGTAATCTAGCAGTAAGATAGCTACAATATAACTATTAGTTATATTGTAGCTAGCTTAGGTTTTATTTTACAGGTAAGTATGTATTTAGTTTTAAATAGGAATTCTTTAGGTAATAATTGTAAGGTTTATTTAGCTTTATTTTAATTATATTTAAGTTAGGGGGTGTTATGCGTAGGGTTACGTTAGGGTTAGAATTAGGGTTAGGGGTTAATATATTTATGTAGAGTTAGTGATGTGGGAGGTCAGAGGTTTAGGGGTTAATAATTTATTTTAGTATATTTCGTTGTGAGGGGCTTGCAGTTTAGCGGTTAATAGGTTTATTATAGCGGCGGTGTGGGTGGACGGCAGATAAATAGTGTTTGCAATGCAGAAGGACGGCGGTTTAGGGGTTAATAATTTTATTTAGTGGCGGCAATGTCCAGAGTGGCAGATTAGGGGTAATAATTTTATTTTAGTGTTTGCGATGCGGGAGGGCCTCGGTTTAGGGGTTAGTAGGTAGTTTATGGGTGTTAGTGTACTTTTTAACACTTTAATTATGAGTTTTATGGTACAGATTTGTAACGTAAAACTCATAACTACTGACTTTAGATGGCGGATACGGATCTTGTCAGTATAGGGTGTACCACTCACTTTTTGGCCTCCCAGGCAAACTCGTAATAGCGGCACTATGGAAGTCCCATTAAAAAAGGTGCGGAACTGACGTTGCGTGACGGCCAAAAAGGTGTGCGGTACACATATACCTACAAGGCTCATAATAGCAGGGTTAAGGAAAAAGTAGCGTTATGAAGCATAACGATGCTTTTTCAGTCATAACGCAAAACTCGTAATCTAGCTGAATGTTAGCTATATTATGTTGTGTATTTCATTTTTATCTCTATATCTATTAGAGCGACAAGTTTGGGTCAAAACTTTTCAACAAATTTGGAGAAATAATATTGTCCCCTTGCTTTGTAATGAGAGACAAAGTTGTAACATAATCCATAAGTAGTCATGTATTTTTCATTTTTATCCCTATATCTACTAGTGTACCAAATGTGGAGCAATAATATTGTTTGATTTAGAAAGGGTATACACTTTTAATAGAGTTTCTAATTTACTTCATTCTCTTGCAGCATCGAACATAAGCTTTCTGTGTTTTCAGACTCCCATTGAGTTCTATGGCATCCGTGGCCTCAAGGGTGGTGGATTGAAAACTACGTACGCTGCGTTGGAATAGACGCGAGTGTACCTGTTAAATGTTTAATACATTTGGAAAAGGGTCAAATAGAGTCGAATCTGAATTTGAAACATCTGTAATGATGCAAGCATCGATCTGCGTCGGATTGAGATTGCGGGCGCGTATATTTTGTCACAAATTTCAACATTTGACGATCTTGACGCTTTGATAACTACGGCGGATCAATCTCGCGACAAATACGATGCGGGATTCAAGCGTATTTTCAGTTGACACTTTGATAAATATCCCCCTTGGTCTGAACTTCAAATAAGAAGTAGATTTTTCTCTGACAAATTTCAAAGTTATGTCTATTTCCGTTCCTCCTTTATCATGTGACAGCCATCAGACAATTACTATTGCATAAACATATTTTGTGAATTATTGCACATGCTCAGTAGAAGCTGGTGACTCAAAAAGTTTAAATATAAAAAGACTGCACATTTTGTTAATGAAAGTAAATTGTAAACTTGTTTAAAACTGCATGCTCTATCTGAATCATTAAAGTTTAATTTTGACTTGAGTGTCCCTTTAATACATCACAATAATTAAAAAACACTGTAGTCACGTAACTGTTAAGCTGTTGTCTGAAAAACATATTGAGAGCATGTATATATACTTTAAGACTAGATTACAAGTGGGGCACAAATGGTTTTGCGAAAGCTATAGTGTGTTTTTGCGAGCATTTTAATTGCACTGATATTACAAGTTCAGCTAAATACATTACAAAGTACAGTTACACTTATAATAACACTGACTAATAAAAATTAATAAAAAATAAATTTGCGCAAAAAAAAGTTATAAGGGCTCAAAGATTTGAGATCTTGGGTGTTAGAAGAAAAAAAAAAGCCGCCAAAGTACTTTAACATAGAGAAAGCCACCAAAGTACTTTAACATAGAGATACATACAGATACATTTTTTAAGATGTATTTGTATGTATATATATGTTTAACTATGTATTTACCGTAAATGTTTTGCATTCCAATGTTCTGTACATAGTAGAATATGTTCTATGCATTTTTAAATAGATATTCCTATATATGTCTGTATATATCTATACCTATATATAATTATATATATATATATATATGTATGTATAAATATATATTTGTTTTAAAAAACATCAGATATATGTACAAAATAAAATATTTATTTATTAATAATTAGAACATATTCCGTTATGTAAAGAACATCAGAAAGTTAAATATTAATATTTTCATGTCAGGTTTGGGCTAATGAGAATGTCATGTTGTTTGCGCAAGAGAGTGCGTGTTTTTTTGCTCCATTGATTTCTATGGGGGAATGCGAAAACACAATAGCAATTTTCGACTTTAAGCGCAATTTGGGTTACCGCTAGCACAAAAAGAATACTTTTTTTGAAACTTGGAAAAAGAAACGCAACCTGACTAGTTATAAATATAGCGTGCCACTTGTAATTTAGCCCGAAGTTATTTATACCTAAGTATGCTTTTTTTTTTTCAAAGTTTTATTGATGATTTAAAAAGTTTACAATACAAAATCAGGAAATACTTCATGAAAAATGAGCTCGTAAACTTAAACATAATCATAACATAACATAACAAGGTGCAGGAAACATAGCGTGTAGGTGACAAATAAGTGGAGGTACCATCGCACATTTTTAAAAGTGGAAGGAATGCCGTGATTGCTAAACATTCTGTAGATGTATGCAGATAAAATAAAGTAGGGTGTAATTAGAATTAAAGTTAGCATTGTAATAAGGGAAACAGAGGTGGGTAACCCTGGGTTAATTATGAGGGAAATTAGTGTATTAGCTATGGTTCACTTATTCAATTATTCCTCCCATAGGAAACATATAGAGTGATAGGTGTCTATCTGATTAGTTTGTGTGTAGTGATATTTTTCTAGTTGGAGCATGTGTGACACCTTATTTCTCCAATCTGATATGGGAGGTAGTTCTTGTTTTTTTTTTCAGTTTAGTGGGATTATTCTTTTTTGCTGTATTAACCATTATTATTAGCAGTGTGAGTCTTAGTTTGCATTTGATTTTGGGAAAACAGTTGAAGAGAAAGATCCACATATCAAGGGGTGTGGGGAAGTTTAATAAAACCTCTATCTTTTTTTACTGTGGGACAAAAGTTTTAAGCCGTCAGGCAAGACCACCATATGTGTAGTGGGGTACCCAAGTCCGGGCAGCCTCTCCAGCATTCAGCTGGTGTATTAGGAAATAAAAGGTGTAGTCACGCTGGTGTGTAATACCATTTAGTCATGAATTTAATATTCATTTCTAGCGTTGAGATAAAAGACAAAGATTTACTCATATTTGCAAAGATATGTAGCCAATCTTGCTTGTTAAGAGAGCAACCAGCTTCAATTTACCATTTATTCACAAAAGAAGAGAGTGATGTGGAGTAAGCTTGTAAGATTTCTTTATGGATTAAGGAAAGGATGCCTTTGTTGGGCTGAGGTTGTATGCATAGGTTCTCAAAGTTTGTCAGTGGGTGGTTCATTTGGGGCTTGAATGGGTGAGTTGCTATATAATGTAATAATTGCTGGTAGGCAAACCAGTTCTCAAATCGTTGGCCGAGTAGGGTAATGATGTCAGTGTGGGATTTCAACTTACCATCTTGGAGTAGTCTATGTATAGGCATAGAGGTGTTTATGTTAGGTAAGTTCGGTTTAGGTAGAATGCTGTTAAGGGGGAAGGATGTGTTTGTTTGCCACAAATTGTGTTATTTGGGAGAAGAGGTAGAAATATGGATATGTTGTCTAATGAATTTATCCCAAAGATTAAATGTTTCTTTGGTGGATGTTGATGTGTTGGAGGAAAGTTGTCTCTGATTTTTTTTTTGGGGGGGAGCCAACAGCCCCCCCCCCCCCTGCCCCAGTTGAGTGTTGTTAGCTAATGCATGTTCTAATAAGACCCATTCTTTGCTGGTCGCATGCTTACACCAGTCGACTATTCTGGTGTAAAAAGAGACTAGAGTCTATATTGTGTGAGATTCTGTGCCTCGTAGTTCCTTAGGGCAGTAGAGAGTCGTGGTTGCTATTCGTGGTCTTTTACTTGACCAGATGAATGTGTTCAATAATTTTTGGAGATCAAATAACATTCGGTCTGGCTAAGTATGCTTTTTAACAATGGATACCAAGCAAACAAAATACTTTTAATAATAGAAGTAAATTGAAAAGTCTCTTAAAATGACTTGCTGTATCTGATCATTAATTTTTACTTTAATGACCCTTCTATGATGGTAATACATTTTATATCAAAAAATGTATTACATAGTGCTTTTATTTTATCTTTTAATTCTATTTACAGTACTTTTTTCTTACTGTATTATTAATTTTATGGGTGGTTCAGAAAAATTTCTCATGATTACCCTCATTTACAGATCCTATGTGCTAAATAATTAAAGGGACATTATTATAGTGCTAAAATGGCATGCTCTAATTTGTTAGCTGGGTCGGACAACTAGCTCTGCTGATTGGATTAACGCAACACGTATCATTGCAGCATAACTAATGATAAAATTACATGTTCTAACAATTATAACATTTTATTTTATCACTATAGTTGTCCTTGAAGGTAAACAAAATAAATATTTTTTATAAATAGAGAAAATAATTTTATGGATTAAATACACCATGTAACAGATTTAAGTGGACCTTTAGTTTTACAAAATAAATATAGAAAATAAATGTATGCAATGGCTCCTCCCACCTGCTCCTACATGCAGATCAGCCAATCAGGAGCACTCGGTGGGTCTCACAGTGTGTCAGAATTCTCAGTGTGGATCAGTAATTCATTTTTAAGAACATAGGGCAAACTGAGGTCAGGAACAAATAAATTTATTTTCTGTAAGTGTTTAATGCTGCATCTATATATGTTGTTGTAGTAGGGGAGACTAAGCACAAAAATAAATTGATCTATGTTCTATCATTTTATTTAGTTTATAATAGATTGACGATCTACACAGCTGACATCACCAGGCTATCAGTTTTAAATAACTATGTATGAGCTATTTCTGAAGAGAAAAGTTACACCAAAAAAAATGGAGCTCCCCCCCCCCATAGTAGATAGCAATGTCCGTCTCACCTGTGCGTGCCTGTAGTCCTGTATTTTGGCCAACTCCTCTGCCATGTTTTTTATGGCACTTCTCAGCTCAGGGTTTTCTGTGTTTGCAAAGTCAAGAAGTGTTTTGACCAGTTGATCTCCTTTGTCTCTTAATTTAGCGGTCTTGCGGGTGTGCGACGCCAGAACGGTGCAGAGCTGTCCGAAGTATTTTTCGGCATTAGTCACTGTATTTTCCATAATCTTGACTTGAGCATCTCTGTGGAATGTATTACAAAATATTTGTAGCTTGATTATATATATCTGCACTAAAACATGTAAATATAAAATTTTATATTGACAATCTTTTGTATCACCTTGATGGAAAAACCTCATTAAAATGTGTAGCACATAAGAGATTAAATGGAGGAAATGATAGGAAAAAATACTGATTCAGTGGTTCTCCATATCGGCACTAACAGGTTTGTTACCTGTTATACTGATATCAAATGTATTCAATTTGTTTAAAAGGGCCAGCAAAGAAAAACATTCTTTAAAACAGGTGGTCTTAAAGGGACATTAAACACTAAATACATGCTAGATAGAATGATGAATTCAAAGAAAAGATTAATCCATGACTAACATGTAGATGTATTTTTTAAAGTTTCATTAGTTGTTTAAAAAGTGACAAAATAAGTGTAAAGTTTTAGTGTCTATAAAACACTGGGAGCTGCCATGTTGTAACTTGTGTTACCTTCTCTGCTGTGGCCAATTAGGGACAGTTATACATAGGTCATTAGAGTGTGCAGCCAATGGTTGTGCTGGATTTAACAGTGTTCTGCACTTCCATTTCTAACAGGAACTGAAAAGCTCACAATTTCAGAATGGAATTACAGGCAAAGAGGACAAAATAAATAATGAAAGTATATTGCAGAGCTGTTTTATTATATACAATTTATCATTTTATATTACCATCTCAAAGTGTTTAATGTCCCTTTAAAGGGACACAGAACCCAAATTTTTTCTTTCATGATTCAGATAGAGCATGCAATTTTAATCAACTTTCTAATTTACTCCTATTATCAACTTTTCTTTGTTCTCTTGCTATCTTTATTTGAAAATTATGAATTTAAATCTTAGCAGCCAGTCCATTTTAGGCTCAGCACCATGGATAGCGCTTGTTTATTGGAGGCTGATATTTACCCACCAATAACCAAGCATAACCCAGGTTTTCAACTAAAAATGGGCCGGCTCCTATGCATCACATTTCTGCTTTTTAAATAAAGATAGCAAAAGAACAACAAAAAATGAATAATAGGAGTAAATTAGAAAATTGCTTAAGATTGCATGCTCTGTCTGAATCATTAAAAAAATGGGTTTAGTGTCCCTTTAACTGAATGATAAATATATAATATTAATAATAATCACTCTTGCTGCTCTCTGTGACATAAATGGACAGTGTACTCTAATATTTGCTCACTTTTAAAGGGACAGTCTGCTTAAAAATGTTTGTTTAAAAATATAGATAATCCCTTTATTAGCCATTCCCCAGTTTTACATAACTAACACAGTTATATTAAAGGGACAGTCTAGTCCAAAATAAACTTTCATGATTCAGATAGAGAATGTAATTTTAAACAATTTTCCAATTTACTTTTATCACCAATTTTGCTTTGTTCTCTTTGTATTCTTAGCTGAAAGCTAAACTTAGGAGGTTCATATGCTAATTTCGAAGCCCTTAAAGGCTGCCTCTTCTCTCAGGGCATTTTGACAGTTTTTCACCACTAGAGGGTGTTAGTTCACGTGTGTCATATAGATAACACTGGGCTCATGCACGTGGAGTTCCAGTGAGCCAGCTCTGATTGGCTAAAATGGATGTCTGTCAAAAGAACTGAAATAAGGGGGCAGTTTGCAGAGGCTTAGATACAAGGTAATCACAGAGGTAAAAAGTGTATTTATATAACTGTGTTGGTTATACAAAACTGGGGAATTGGTAATAAAGGGATTATCTATCTTTTCAAACAATAACAATTCTGGTGTAGACTGTCCCTTTAATACACTTTTTACCTAAGTGATTACCTTATATCTTGCTTCTGTACACTGTCCTTTAACTAAGTGCTTTTAACAGACTGTCATTTTAACTAATCTGCTGAATCCTCTATAACTCCATGGGAGTGAACACAATGTTATCTATGGCACACATGAACTAGTGCTGGCTAGCTGTAAAAACTGTCAAAATACCCTGAGATAAGAGGTGGCCTTCAAGGGCGTGAGAAGCACAAACATGATTGTGACGTTGCAGTGTTTTTTGTGTTCAACTGAGTATTACAAGTGGAGCGGTGTTTAAATTACTGCTAGTTCGTTTGCGCCAATCTGAGATAATTTGTGCTCCCTATTCTTTGAATAGGCCCAGTCGAGCACAAAAGTCCGCTCATAATACAGGTTGAAAGTAAATGTGATTCCTCAAACGCAATTGCCTTTTACGCTCAATTTATATGTGATTTGAAAGTTTGTGTTAAGAGTTTGGGTGGAGGAAAAAGTTGCACTAAACTATACTATTACCCCTAAACCGGCACAACCTCCATCACAAATTACCTAGCTACAATATTAACTCCTAAACACCATACCCCCATTGCAAACTTAAATTTTAGCCAATCAGTGCTGACTCATAAATAACTCCGCGGGAGTGAGCACAATGTTTATCTGCATAGCACAAATTAACTAGTGCTGTAAAAAACTGTCAAACTGCGGCCTTCAACAGCTTAGAAATTAGTATATGAGCCTACCTAGGTTTAGCTTTTAACAAAGAATACCAAGAGAACAAAGCACTTTTTTTTTTTTGGTTTTCAAAATTTTTTATTAAGAGGTAAAGAAATTACAACATCTTAAAGCATCACAGAATGAACAATAAACAGTGAAGGTGTGCCTTCTCGGCTCCCAGTGGCCGTAGCGGAGGGGAGAAGATAGATAGAAGAAAGTCCCCAGCTGGGGGCCGGTCCGCCAGCCCCGAGGTATTTATGTTACACAGTCTTATAATAACTCACAATGGCAGTTCACCCCATTGTCCTAGAAATGGCCGTAGCTGGGTCACCCCATGTCGGGGTAGTGGGAGAGGGTGAAATGGAATGTCTTTGGATCTGCCGCCTGGGCGGTCCGGCAGATTAATCCGAAACAGATATATATTCACACACATGTGGTATATCCCCCTAAGTTGTAACAATAGGTCACTTAGTAACAACATAAATAATGCAAACGGTATATATGATTCAGATGTTGTGGATGGTGTGGATAATGTAGGGCCCCGAGGGGGCAGGGAGGGACAAAGGGGGGAGAGAGTAGCAGGGGGATCTCCGGGTGATAGGGAAGTCCCCGCCTCAAGTTCCCTGTGTTGTCCATACTGTTCTGTCAATTCAGGTCTCGGGTGAGTCAGTGAAAAGTCGAAGTCATTGTTCACATCTAGAACAAAGCACATTTTATGATAAAAACATAAATTATGTTTCCTTTCCATCTGTATGAGGAGAGTCCACGGCTTCATTCCTTATTTGTGGGAATACAGAACCTGGCCACCAGGAGGAGGCAAAAAAAAACCCAGCCAAAGGCTTAAATACCTCTCCCACTCCCCTCATCCCCCAGTCATTCTGCTGAGGGAACAAGGAACAGTAGGAAAAATATCAGAGTATAAAAGGTGCCAGAAGAATAACAAAAATTTAGGTCTGCCCAACGGAGAAAACGGGCGGGGGCCGTGGACTCTCCTCATACAGATGGAAAGGAAATTATCCAGTAAGCATAATTTATGTTTTCCATCTTAATATGAGGAGAGTCCACGGCTTCATTCCTTACTTGTGGGAAACATATACCTGAGCTCTAGAGGACACTGAAGGAAAACGGGAGGGTAAAAAAAAGCGGACCCTATTCTGAGGGCACCACAGCCTGTAAAACCTTTTTCACAAAATCTGCTTCAGCCGAAGCAAAAACGTCAAACTTATAAAACTTTGAAGAAGTATGTAAGGAGGACCAGGTAGCAGCCCTACAAATCTGCTCCATAGAGGCCTCATTTTTGAAGGCCCAAGAAGAAGCCACAGCTCTAGTTGAATGAACCGTAATGCTCTGAGGAGGCTTATGTCCCGCTGCTTCATATGCTAAGCGGATGATGCTCCTCAACCAAAAAGATAGGGAAGTGGAAGAAGCCTTCTGCCCTCTGCGCTTCCCAGAATAGACATCCAAATTATGAAGTAATCGCTCCTTCGAAGAAGAAGGATTAGGACACAAAGAAGGAACCACAATCTCCTGATTGATGTAAGATCAGACACAACCTTAGGGAGAAAACTCAACCCAGTTCGAAGAACAGCCTTATCAGCATGAAAAACTAGGTAAGGAGACTCACATTGCAAGGCCACCATCTCAGAGACTCTGCGTGCCGAAGCAACAGCCAATAGAAAAAGAACCTTCCAAGACAGTAACTTAATGTCAACCGAATGCATGGGCTCAAACAGAGTCCTCTGCAAAACTTGAAGAACTAATTCAATCTCCAAGGAGGAGCAGAATGTCTAAACACAGGCCTGATTCTAGACAGAGCCTGAACAAAAGACTGCATATCAGGAAGCTCAGCGAGCCTCTTGTGTAATAACACTGATAGAGCCAAAATTTGTCCCTTTAAGGAACTAGCAACAAGTCCCTTCTCCAAACCGTCCTGGAGAAAGGAAAGAATCCTGGATACCCTGACCTTATGCCAGGGGAAGCCACGTTCTTCACACCAGAATAAGTAGGACCTCCACACATTATGATAGATGTGGTGGGTGACCGGCTTTCTAGCTTGAATGAGAGTATCAATCACCCTCTCAGAAAAACCTCTCTTGGCTAGGACTAAGCGTTTAATCTCTACGCAGTCAGCCTCAGAGAATCTAGAATTTGATGAACAAAAGGACCCTGTATCAGCAGATCCCTGCAACAAGGTAAAGCTCTTGAATGGTCCTCTGCAGCCGGCAGGATGGAGCTTGGACCAGAATGTCGTCCAAATAAGGCGCTACTGCAAAGCCTCTGAATCTCGCCACCGCGAGCAGAGCCCCCAGAACCTTCATAAAGACTCTTGGAGCAGTAGCCAGACCGAAGGGAAGAGCTACAAACTGGAAGTGCTGATTCAGAAAAGCGAATCTTAAGAACTTGAAGTGATCATTGTGTATTGGAACATGAAGGTAAGCATCCTTTAAGTCAATCGTGGTCATAAACTGTCCTTCTTGAACTAAGGGCAGAATCGAGCGTATCATTTCCATCTTGAACGATGGCACTAACAGAAACTTGTTTAAACACATTAGGTCCAGAATCTGGCGAAACGTACCCTCCTTCTTTGGGACCATGAAAAGGTTTGAGTAGTATCCCAGACCTCTTTCTGCTAGAGGTACTGGCACGATGACTCCTAGGGAGGAGAGATCCCTCACACACCCTAGAAAAGCGTCTCGTTTTTCTGGTCTTAAAGACAGGTTTAATAAGAGGAATCTGCCCCTGGGTGGATGAGATTTGAAACCTATCCTGTAACCCTGGGCAACGACCTCCAGAACCCAAGGGTCTTGCATGTCTCCCAACCAAGCCTTCACAAAGAGAGATAGTCTGCCCCCCACATGATTTAGTGACGGATCAGGGGCCGCCAATCCTGGACCAAAAAGAACATTTCCTTTAAATGGAAAGGAAAGTAATCTAGATTTGGAAGTCATGTCAGCCGACCAAGACTTTAACCATAGAGCCCTATGGGCTAGAACAAAAAAGCTTGATGTCTTAGCATTCAAGCGGATAATCTGCATATTTGCATCACAAATAAATGAATTAGCAACCCTCAAGGCTTTAATTCTTTCCTGGATCTCCTTGAGGGGAGTTTCCACCTCGATCATCTCCGACAGGAAGTCACACCAATAGGTAGCGGTTCCAGTCACTGCAGCAACCGCCACTGCCGGCTGAAATAAAAATCCTGTGTGCTGAAACATCTTTCTTAACAGAGTGTCCAGCTTCTTATCCATGGGCCCGTTAAACGACAAACTATCCTCCAGCGGGATAATGGTAAGCTTAGCAAGCATGGAGATAGCTCCAACCACTTTAGGGACAGACCCCCACAACTCTAATTAGGAGTCAGTAACCTGGAACAATTTCTTAAAGGAAGAAGGGGAAAAGAGGATCTGAGCCTTTCCTATTCATTCTTAATAATATTTGCCATCTTTAAAGTTTGTGGCACCACCCTGTCCTCATAATCCTTATCAAGCTTAGGAATAGAAGGTTCCTCGGGTAACTTGGGTTCCGGAACCTCTAACGTAGCCAAGTGCTCTATCCTAAATCTAAAGTCTGTTTCGTCCGCAGCAGGAGGCCTAGAGGCAGCCGATTCCGACCCAGAAAGAGCCTCCTCTGAAGTATCAGAGGCGTCTTCGTCAGCATATAATCTAGTATCAGATAAATCCATCAAGTTGGTAGATGACCCCTGGGAAGGATAGCAGTATTTAACATTTCGCTTGCGCTTAGCAGGGCGAGGTAAAGCACTAAAGGCTGCAGACACTGCCGTTTGCAACTGTTCAGAAAAGTCTAGCGGTAAGAGGGCCCCTACCGAAGGAGGATTAGTAGTGCAATGGGGAGCTGCATGTGTAATAGGAGATGACTGCAGGGAACTCACCTCGCGGGACGGAGACCCCTCAGAGGTGGACAGCTCAGTGGTACTAAACATCTTATTCCTTTTAGATATCACTACTTTATCAAGGCATGTGGAACATAATTGAGCAGGTGGGTATACCGTAGCCTCCTCACAATAAAAACAGGTATTAGATTTAGTTAAAGAGGGAGTAGCCTCTAACGCATCAGAATCCTCCATAGTTTGTGCTTGTACAATGGACTACAGAAAAAATAAATGGCACCTTTATACCCCAATGGCCGGGGCACTCACCACCTCCTATGACCCAGGCCCCACAGAGAAACCGCTTTGTCTCCTGTAAACCGCACGGTCAGGAAAAAGAAAGTCAATGAGGCTGCACCCGGTCACATGGAGTGCCATGCAGGACCGCCCCTGCTTCAGGAAAAAAAAGCTCCAAACTGACAAGCTGAGCAGTTATCCAAAACGAAAGTAAAACATGAATGTTCACACATCTGCCAGAGCCTCATCTCACACATGTCGCAGCGTAAAACATAATAAAGCAAATCATGTATAAATCCCCCCAGTTCAATAATCCCCTTCCGGGGATATTAACCATTGATTCCATATAGATAAAGGAGTCACACTGTGATCCTGTCTTCTTCAAATATGAGGTAAAATGAAACAATCTTACCTGAATCATCGCCGTGGAACAGACACACAGCATCTCAAGTTTGACAGTCTTGTAGCATCGCACCAGACATGGACTTGAGTTAAAGAAGCAGGCAGTGAAACTCGTCAACACTGATTGCTTTAGGAGTTGTTAATACGAGTCTGGATGGTTTTGCAGAAAGACTCTCCCTGCATCTCCAGACCCTAACATTCGTCAATGCTCTCACTTAGAGGCTGACAAGACTACTTAAAACTCTAGTCCCATAGCAAAAAGTACTACCCTCCATAAAAGACTACTCAGAATCATCCAACACTTCTCTGCCATCCTCCTGTGACGAAAGGCAAAAAATGACTGGGGGATGAGGGGAGTGGGGGAGGTATTTAAGCCTTTGGCTGGGGTATCTTTGCCTCCTCCTGGTGGCCAGGTTCTGTATTCCCACAAGTAAGGAATGAAGCCATAGACTCTCCTCATATTAAGATGGAAAGTAAAATGGAAAGTTGTTTAACAATTATCCATTTTACCTACTGGAATTGATTTAATTGTTTACAAATAGCTCTTTCGCCTTTAGTTTGTCATTTGAAATAGCTGTTTTTTCATATTGTGTCCTCACCCATAATGAACATTTCTGAACAAAATGCTCCAAGTGGGGGGCTGTGACAGAGAGGTACTACAATGACAAATACTATATGGCAACAGTGTTTGTAAAAATGTTTTAAGACATGCATGTAAACTGGCTACTTCAGTATGCCCAATGAAAAGGAGATACATTTTAACAGAGGATACCAAGAGAACAAAGTCATTTTGATAATAGAAGTATATATTAATTTTTTTTATGTTTTTAATTGTAGGCTCTGCCTCCCATATCCCTTTAATCTTGCACACTCCAATCTCAACATGACAATGAGGCAATTACTATATATATATAAAGATTAATGCTCTTCCGAGAATCAATATCTCAATTTGAGGGCCATTTAAAGGATGTTGCTGGTTAAACTATATCTACAGCTGCAGGCACAGGACTGATGTATAACCCTACACTACTCTATGTAATAATGGCAGTTATTAACCCATCAATGCATAGCGTTATTAACTCTGGTACTTTAGTCATTATTCTAGGTGCCTCAGAAGTTTGACATAAACATGCTATAATTTAGTGATCTACATATTTGCCTTTATGTGAATATAATCTTCTAATGCCTGTTTAGATTTCAAAATGAACTGAATTGATGCATCTAACATGCAGATGTTTAATGCTGATGAAGCCCAGACAGCCAAAACAGTATATTAAAAACAGGCTTATTTAGTAATATTTTTCAAGGAGGCTATCACCTTACTCACTTTTATTTCTGTGTTCTATGGTTTACTAGGTTGTTGGAGAATGATAAGTTCTTGTTAATTCTGGGTACACATCTAGCTTTTCTTTATTAAGTATCGTACACATGTGATCATACTGTTCCATAATCTGCACATTCAAGATTTAAAGGTTAATTCTATTGAAAAATAAAAAAATCACACACTAAATTGTTACAGCATGTACTTTGCACATTACTAGCTATTCATAACATGTGTTAAGCCTAAGTAAAAAGTGTTAAAC
This sequence comes from Bombina bombina, assembly GCF_027579735.1. Lineage (NCBI taxonomy): Eukaryota > Metazoa > Chordata > Amphibia > Anura > Bombinatoridae > Bombina > Bombina bombina. Next base: position 1,265,469,152 of record NC_069499.1, on the reverse strand, counting down.
ACATAGGAAAAGTCCTGCTCTAGAGTCACAAGCCTTGCAGGTAAGCCAAACTGAAGCAGCAGTCGCACACAGCCATCAATCTCCATCCATGTTCTGTAAGGGAGCTGCAATACTTGTCCTTTTATAAAAGGAGATAGAGAGGGCGCCACATAGTGTGATATAGTTTTATGCAAAGTGGTTTAGATCTGTAGCGGTGATGTGCTTACCAGATAATGTTGTACTGTGCTGTGACCAGTACTGTGTCGCCTGCTAGCACTTAAATCAGTGGCTAGTATACTGCCAAAACGAGTCTTTCCTGGGGCTCTTCCTTCAGGCTGTGGGCTCCAAAAAGAATCTTCAGTATTAGCTGCGAGCAAATCTTTGTTTTGTAACTTAAGATTTTGACTCAGTAATATTGTATAAAATGATGTATACAACTTCCAGAATTAAAAGAATTTTAAAAGGCTTTATTATAACGCGTTTCTCAACCTCCAAGGGTCGTTTCATCAGATATCAAAGCGGATGAAACGACCCTTGGAGGTTGAGAAACGCGTTATAATAAAGCCTTTTAAAATTCTTTTAATTCTGGAAGTTGTATACATCATTTTATACAATATTACTGAGTCAAAATCTTAAGTTACAAAACAAAGATTTGCTCGCAGCTAATACTGAAGATTCTTTTTGGAGCCCACAGCCTGAAGGAAGAGCCCCAGGAAAGACTCGTTTTGGCAGTATACTAGCCACTGATTTAAGTGCTAGCAGGCGAGACAGTACTGGTCACAGCACAGTACAACATTATCTGGTAAGCACATCACCGCTACAGATCTAAACCACTTTGCATAAAACTATATCACACTATGTGGCGCCCTCTCTATCTCCTTTTCTAACAGTTACATCCCCGCTCTCTGGGAACAAGAGGAGCTGCCTTCATTTAAAGCACCGACCAACAAGACAATCTCAAAGAACTTGATTTTTACCACTGGTCTCTTACAGTCATCAGCCGAGTCAGAGTCACTCGATAAAGGACATAGTAAATATTCATATGCAGTTCAATTTGTTGGATCACTATATTATTACTATACATACACAATTGTACCATTTTATTATTTCATTGCTTTTGTGAAAATTCAAATATTTATATACTATCAGCCATATTTTTCCACCCTGCCCATAACAGCGCGCCTTTTGTATTCCTCAGTGGGATACCACAACTTGTCCTTTTATGTTTAACCCCTTTAGCTAGTTTTTAAGTATATGTGCTTTTAATTCACATGCCTACAAAACGTTTATTTTTATGCTTATTCACAAAAACTTGCAACTGAATAAAGTCCGGTAATTAAAGCAAAGGGATGCTTATTGCATGTTTCAGTAATATGAAATTGTTGTTCAGGCTGCTCAGGCAATGAATTGGTGCTATAAAACATATGTAAATATTTTTTTCTGTGTGCCACTGTCTTTGCACGTTTTTGCCCCATTCCTTACAATAGAGGTTGCCAGCAAGCAGATGGGGAACTTTTGTAGCATTATTTGGTGTGAATTAGTGACAAATCCACTTGTTTTTTTTAATAGCAATTTTACACAATACATCTGGCATAGGTATTAATAATGCAAGCATCTAATGTTTCCTCTAACAGTCTACATGACAGACAGACATATGAAACATATGCCGGATATTTATGCAGTGTGTGATTTTGAACAGTGCTTGTATTTCAAGTGAATTTCAACAGATTTAACAATAGGTCTGTATGTGTAGGTCCACCCTTTATTTCTCTTGTAAGGTGTATCCAGTCCACGGATCATCCATTACTTGTGGGATATTCTCCTTCCCAACAGGAAGCTGCAAGAGGATCACCCACAGAAGAGCTGTCTATATAGCTCCTCCCCTAACTGCCACTACCAGTCATTCTCTTGCAGCTCTCAACATCATAGGAAGTAGCTAGAGAGATGTGGTGAATTTATGTAGTTGATCTTCAATCAAAAGTTTATTATTTTCAAATGGTACCGGAGTTGTACTGTTTTAGCCTCAGGCAGAAAGTTGAAGAAGAGTCTGCCTGTGGTCTTTGATGATCTTAGCAGGTTGTAACTAAGATCCATTGCTGTTCTCACACATAACTGAAGAGATGAGGTAACTTCAGCTGGGGGAATAGCGTGCAGGGTCTCCTGCTATGAGGTATGTGCAGTTTAAATTTTTCTAGAGAAATGAATATGCTAGAAAATGCTGTTAATACCGGATTTATTTAAGGTAAGCCTGATTACAGTGATTTAATAATGACTAGTATCATGCTTGCTGTAAAAGGTAATATTCTTATTACTTTCTCACATTACTGAAAATAAGATAACGTTTGCTGGAAGTGTTTAAACGTTTTTTTCTACATATTGGTGATAAAACTTTATTGGGGCCCAGTTTTTTCCACATGGCTGGCTAGATTTTGCCTAGGGATAGTTTTTTTATGGCCCTCTCACTGTGAGTACAGGTTGGGAGGGGCCTAATTTCAGGCCTAAATCGTGCAGTAGTTTTTGCAGCTTGAGACTTCCAGCTTCCCTTAAGGAATCCCCTGAACACTTAGGACCTCTACAAAGGGTTTTTGTGCCTTCAAAAGTCGTTGTATGGGCAGGTAGGGCCACAACAGAGCTGTGGCAGTTTGTTGTGACTGTTAAAAAACGTTTATATCGTTTTTTTTGATCCGGTTTTGAAACTAAGGGGTTAATCATCCATTTGCAAGTGGGTGCAATGCTCTGTTAGTCTATTATACACACTGTAAAAATGTTGTAAGATTTACTGCTTTTTATCACTGTTTTTCAATTTCTGACAAAAATTGTTTCTCTTAAAGGCACAGTACCGTTTTTATTTTTTGCTTGTTTACATTTATCAAAGTGTTTTCCAAGCTTGCTGGTCTCATTGCTAGTCTGTTTAAACATGTCTGACATAGAGGAAACTCCTTGTTCATTATGTTTAGAAGCCATTGTGGAACCCCCTCTTAGAATGTGTACCAAATGTACTGATTTTACTTTAAGTTATAAAGATCATATTCTGTCTTTAAAAGATTTATCACCAGAGGAAATTGACAAGGGGGAAGTTATGCCGACTAACTCGCCCCACGTGTCAGAACCTTTGACTCCCACTCAAGGGACTCCCGCTCAAGTGGCGCCAAGTACATCTAGCGCGCCCATGGCGTTTACTTTACAAGGCATGGCGGCAGTTATGGATCATACCCTTACAGCGGTATTGTCCAAACTACCAGGGTTACAAGGAAAGCGAGACAGCTCTGGGACTAGAAAAAATACAGAGCTTTCTGACGCTTTAGTAGCTATGTCTGATATCCCCTCAAAATATGCAGAAGCTGAGGCAGGAGAGCTTCTTTCTGTGGGTGATTTTTCTGACTCAGGGAAGATGCTTCAACCTGATTCTGATATGTCTACATTTAAATTTAAGCTTGAACACCTCCGCGTGTTGCTCAGGGAGGTTTTACTCTGGATGACTGTGACACCATTATAGTGCCAGAGAAATTGTGTAGATTGGATAAATACTATGCAGTGCCTTTTTACACTGATGTTTTTCCAATACCTAAAAGGTTTTCAGAAATTATTACTAAGGAATTGGATAGACCAGGTGTACCGTTCTCTCCCCCTCCTATTTTTAAGAAAATGTTTCCAATAGATGCCGCTACACGGGACTTATGGCAAACGGTCCCTAAGGTGGAGGGAGCAGTTTCTACCCTAGCTAAGCGTACAACTATTCCCGTCGAGGACAGTTGTGCTTTCCTAGATCCAATGGATAAAAGTTAGAGGGTTACCTTAAGAAAATGTTTCTTCAACAAGGTTTTATTCTCCAGCCTCTTGCATGCATTGCCCCGGTCACTGCTGCTGCGGCCTTCTGGTTTGAGTCTCTGGAAGAGGCCTTACAGGTAGAAACTCCATTGGATGATATACTTGACAAGCTTAAAGCGCTTAAGCTAGCCAATTCATTTGTTTCTGACGCCGTTGTTCATTTAACCAAACTAACGGCTAAGAACTCAGGTTTTGCTATACAGGCGCGTAGGGCGCTATGGCTTAAATCTTGGTCAGCTGACGTTACTTCAAAGTCTAAGCTTCTCAACATTCCCTTCAAGGGGCAGACCCTATTCGGGCCTGGACTGAAGGAGATCATTTCTGATATTACTGGAGGAAAAGGTCATGCCCTTCCTCAGGATAGGTCTAATAAATTAAGGACCAAACAAACTAATTTTCGTGCCTTTCGAAACTTTAAGACGAGCGCGGCATCAACTTCCTCTAATGCAAAACAAGAGGGAAATTTTGCCCAGTCCAAGCCGGTCTGGAGACCTAACCAGGCCTGGAACAAAGGTAAGCAGGCCAAGAAGCCTGCTGCTGCCTCTAAGACAGCATGAAAGATCAGCCCCCGATCCAGTAACTGATCTAGTAGGGGGCAGACTTTCTCTCTTCGCCCAGGCTTGGGCAAGAGATGTCCAGGATCCCTGGGCGTTGGAAATTGTGTCAGAGGGATATCTTCTGGACTTCAAAGCTTCTTCCCCAAAAGGAAGATTTCACCTCTCACAATTATCTGCAGACCAGATAAAGAGAGAGGCATTCTTACATTGTGTTCAAGACCTCTTAGTTATGGGAGTGATCCACATAGTTCCAAAGGAGGAACAGGGGCAAGGCTTCTATTCAAATCTCTTTGTGGTTCCCAAGAAAGAGGGAACCTTCAGACCAATCTTAGATCTCAAGATCCTAAACAAATTTCTCAGGGTCCCATCTTTCAAGATGGAGACTATTCGAACCATCCTACCTATGATCCAGGAGGGTCAATACATGACTACCGTGGACTTAAAGGATGCTTATCTTCACATTCCGATACACAAAGATCATCATCGGTTTCTCAGGTTCGCCTTCCTAGACAGGCATTACCAGTTTGTGGCTCTTCCCTTTGGGTTAGCTACGGCACCAAGAATCTTTACGAAGGTTCTGGGGTCACTTCTGGCAGTCCTAAGGCCACGGGGCATAGCAGTAGCCCCTTACTTAGACGACATTCTGATACAGGCGTTGAATTTCCAAATTGCCACGTCCCATACGGACATTGTTCTGGCATTCCTGAGGTCTCATGGGTGGAAAGTGAACGAAAAGAAGAGTTCTCTATCCCCTCTCACAAGAGTTTCCTTCCTGAGTACTATGATAGATTCTGTAGAAATGAGGATTTACCTAACAGAGGCCAGGTTGTCAAAACTTCTAAATTACTGCCGTGTTCTTTATTCTACTTCTCGCCCTTCGGTGGCTCAGTGTATGGAAGTAATCGGCTTAATGGTAGCGGCAATGTACATAGTTCTGTTTGCCCGCCTACATCTCAGACCGCTGCAACTCTGCATGCTCAGTCAGTGGAATGGGGATTACACAGATTTGTCCCCTCTACTAAATCTGGATCAAGAGACCAGGGATTCTCTTCTCTGGTGGCTATCTCGGGTCCATCTGTCCAAAGGTATGACCTTCCGCAGGCCAGATTGGACAATAGTAACAACAGATGCCAGCCTTCTGGGCTGGGTGCAGTCTGGAACTCTCTGAAGGCTCAGGGGTCGTGGACTCAGGAGGAGGCACTCCTTCCAATAAACATTCTGGAACTAAGAGCGATATTCAATGCTCTTCAGGCTTGGCCTCAGCTAGCGGCAGTGAGGTTCATCAGATTTCAGTCGGACAACATCACGACTGTAGCTTACATCAACCATCAAGGGGGAACAAGGAGTTCCCTAGCGATGTTGGAGGTTTCAAAGATAATTCAATGGGCAGAGATTCACTCTTGCCATCAATAAGCTATCCATATCCCAGGAGTAGAGAACTGGGAGGCAGATTTTCTAAGTCGTCAGACTTTTCATCCGGGGGAGTGGGAGCTCCATCCGGAGGTGTTTGCACAGTTGATTCAACGTTGGGGCAAACCAGAACTGGATCTCATGGCGTTTCGCCAGAACGCCAAGCTTCCTTGTTACGGATCCAGGTCCAGGGATCCCAAGGCAGCGCTGATAGATGCTCTAGCAGCGCCTTGGTCCTTCAACCTGGCTTATGTGTTTCCACCGTTTCCTCTGCTCCCTCGTCTGATTGCCAAGATCAAACAGGAGAGAGCATCGGTAATTTTGATAGCGCCTGCGTGGCCACGCATGACTTGGTATGCAGATCTGGTGAACATGTCATCCTTTCCACCATGGACTCTGCCTCTGAGGCAGGACCTTCTACTTCAGGGTCCTTTCAACCATCCAAATCTAATTTCTCTGCGGCTGACTGCTTGGAGATTGAACGCTTGATTTTATCAAAGCGTGGTTTCTCTGAGTCGGTCATTGATACCTTAATACAGGCGCGAAAGCCTGTCACCAGGAAAATCTATCATAAGATATGGTGTAAATATCTTCATTGGTGTGAATCCAAGGGTTACTCATGGAGTAAGGTCAGGATTCCTAGGATATTATCTTTTCTCCAAGAAGGATTGGAGAAGGGTTTGTCAGCTAGTTCCTTAAAAGGACAGATTTCTGCTCTGTCTATTCTTTTGCACAAACGTCTGGCTGAGGTTCCAGACGTGCAGGCGTTTTGTCAGGCTTTAGTCAGAATCAAGCCTGTGTTTAAACCTGTTGCTCCGCCTTGGAGATTAAATTTAGTTCTTAAGGTTCTTCAAGGGTACCAAACCTGTTTTTTTACCTAAGGTGGTATCTAATAAAAATATCAATCAGGAGATTGTTGTACCGTCACTGTGTCCTAATCCTTCTTCAAAGAAGGAACGTCTTTTACACAATCTTGACGTGGTTCGTGCTTTAAAGTTTTATTTACAAGCTACTAAAGATTTTCGTCAAACATCTGCATTGTTTGTTGTCTACTCTGGACAGAGGAGAGGCCAAAAGGCTTCGGAAACCTCTCTTTCATTTTGGCTAAGGAGTATAATACGCCAGCAGCCTCCTGAAAGGATTACAGCTCATTCTACTAGAGCGGTAGCTTCCACATGGGCTTTTAAAAATGAGGCTTCTGTTGAACAGATTTGTAAGGCGGCGACTTGGTCTTCGCTTCATACTTTTTCAAAGTTCTATAAATTTGATACTTTTGCTTCTTCGGAGGCTATTTTTGGGAGAAAGGTCTTGCAGGCAGTGGTGCCTTCCGTTTAAGCGCCTGCCTTGTCCCTCCCTTCATCCGTGTCCTATAGCTTTGGTATTGGTATCCCACAAGTAATGGATGATCCGTGGACTGGATACACCTTACAAGAGAAAACAAAATTTATGCTTACCTGATAAATTTATTTCTCTTGTGGTGTATCCAGTCCACGGCCCGCCCTGTCATTTTAAGGCAGGTGTTTTTTATTTTTAAACTACAGTCACCACTGCACCCTATAGTTTCTCCTTTCTCTTGCTTGTCTTCGGTCGAATGACTGGTAGTGGCAGTTAGGGGAGGAGCTATATAGACAGCTCTGCTGTGGGTGATCCTCTTGCAGCTTCCTGTTGGGAAGGAGAATATCCCACAAGTAATGGATGATCCGTGGACTGGATACACCACAAGAGAAATAAATTTATCAGGTAAGCATAAATTTTGTTTTTTGATGAACAACTTTAACACATAGTTAAAGGGACAGTGTACTGTAGAATTGTCTCCCCTTTAATGTGTTACCAGTGGTCCCTTAAGTTAAACACATAGGGGCCGATTAATAAAAGTGCGAGCGGACATGATATGATGTAGCGTATCATGTTCGCCGTACATAGATAAATGCTGTCAGCATACACTGTCGGCATTTATCATTGCACAAGCAGATCTTGTGAACTGCTTGTGCATTGTCGCCCCCTGCAGATTTGCGGCCGCTAGCAGGGGGTGTCAATCAGCCCGATAGTATAGGATCGGGCAGATTGATGTCCACAGCCTCAGAGCAGGCAGACAAGTTATGGAGCAGCGGTCTTTAGACCTCTGCTTCATAACTGCTGTTTCCGGCGAGCCTGTAGGCTAGCACGGAAACAAGGGCATCAAGCTCCATTAAGAGCTTGATGATTCAGCCCCATAGTGTTGCAGCATCACTAGTGATAAAATTGCATGCTCTCACTATTTAGAGCATGTAATTGTATCACTAAAATGGCCCTTTACATATTTTTATAACAATCTCTGATTGTTTTATGTCCCTTTAAAATGTACATATTTTCTAAGTGTACCCTGAGCCCATCCCATTAGACAATATAAGGTATTTGAATGTATTTTAGTCGATTTTCCCATTTTTATTTCCCAGCAAATTATATTTGTCTTCTTATCTGTTCATATATGGCAAGGATGGCCAACTTGTGACCTGTGACACTAATCACTGCAACTCACCATGCCAATTACTCAAACAATTACTCACTGGAGGTTGGAAGGTTTTAATCTTAAACATATATTTTCAGTCAGAGCTGTATATATTGAGTGTCATTATTCAGACTCCAACGCCTTTTAAAGAACAATGATAACTGGCTGCCTGGTGTTAATATGAATAATTGATAATAGAGTGCAAAATAACCGTCTTACCATAAGGTTGTATGCAGCCCTTGAAGAGGCTTTACACTGTCTACAGTAGTTGGTTACCATTATTGTTTTCCCCCTGCACCTGCAGCTCTCTTCAAAGTCATTATCTTCTTTTAACCCCTTACAATGATCAGTTAGTGAAGTTCTGCATCTTCACACTGGGCGCCGCCATCTTGGAGCTTATATTTGGTTTGTAACTTTTAAACTGTGGGAAAAAAAACTGCAAAAATGTAACATTTCTGCTTTCTACTATGTGAGCTAAACTGAAGTGCAATGTGCAGCTGTCAAAAAGCCGGTAACATCACAGATCTGTAAAAGTGCACTGCTTCTGATACTGGGTGCAACAATACGTGAGATGCAAGATGGCGGAGCCCAGTATAAAATGCAGAGATTTACCAACTGGCTTCTGTAATGGGTTAAAATAAGAGAAAGGCATTAAATAGATCTGCAGGTACAGGAGGGAAAACAATAGCATGGTATGTAGTAACCATCCTACTGTAGTTGTACCCAGCTGTTTAATGTCCCTTTAAGGCATCTAAAATATTGAAATAAGGCCCTTATGCGTTACCATGTTGGACATAACTGAAATAAGACTTCTAATGAAGATGCAATGTAACTTGCCTTTTAATCTAGCTGTAACATTCTAATACCTCGTGCTCCTGGCCACCCGATTCAGAACTCATGTTTTTATGAGCTAACAATTTGAACTGTTCTCCAATCTGCGCTCTAGCCGTATGGCATTTTATTTTTTTGTAGCTAGAGTGCTGATTTAAAGAACAGTTCAAACTGTTAGCTCACAAAAAATATGAGTTTTGAATGGGACGGCCAGGAGCACAAGGTATTAGAATGGCACGGCTAGATTAAGTTACAGTGCATGTTTATTAGAAGTAATCAATTAAAGGCCCTCTAAAATATTGGTTAGATTCCAGACCTGATTTTAAAACATGTCGTTTTTAGTACCATCTACACTATTGTTGTTTTTATTTGCTTTTAGGTTTAATTTATGATTTAAAAAGAAAAACATTTTTTTTTGGATTGGAGTTTCTCCCAACCACCAAAGGTTCTCACCATCAGGAACAGGAACACTAGCCCATTAATTGGGTTTGACCTAAAAGACCCTTGACTTTATTCTCACCATCAGGAACCTCAGACGGACTCTCACCACTAGGAAAATAAGGTTTCCTTTTCTTCACATTAACTTTTGACTTTTATTTGGATCTTCACATTTAGACTTTTTTTTAGGATTTTGTTTCTTGGATTACAATCACTGACTTTGTTATCTTTTTTTTTTTGATCACTGACTTTGTTCTTTTTTTTTATTTTTGAGCAGCATTTTTTCATTGTTTCCTTTGTAATTTTTTCAATTTTTCACATCAATTTTTTCACTTTTGAATAAGCAAGTTGACACTGTCTGTTTTCTTTATATTTGCAATCACTAAGGATAATTTTTCACTCCCTTTTTATACACATTGTCACCACAAACACTGGTACATAATATCTCTTACGGTATCCTCCGCCTAGTCGATATCAGCAATCCATTCATTTGATTTACTGCATTTTATTAATCCACACATTGGATTAATTTCTTTCAGATATTGTTTGGAATTTTAAATTTCTCATATTTTTATTGGGGCTACCATTATTATTGCCTCTGTATCATTTTATATTCAGTGTTTTTATATAGATATATTCAATATTTAATTTGTACAAGAGTGGATCCACATCTTATTGTTTTTATTGTCATTTATTACCACTGTACCCACAGTGGCATGTTTTATTCTTGTGTAAAGTACTAGATTTACAATATTTCTAAATACACACTCTACACATTGTACAACACCTAGCCCATTTGAGGCGCTCTGAACACATCTATTTTTCCTATTTTTTTTAAAAACATGTAAAGTTTACCATCACTTTAAGAGGTAGAAAGGGCAAAATTGAAACGTGCACGTTTACTTTTCGGTTCTAAATAGGCGCAATTTTGCAATATACTTTCATTAGCAAAAAAATGCTTCTATTAAAAGTTATTACAGGGAGAAAACCCTTTATCCAAACAGCTTGGGACCAGTAATGGTTTGGTTTTTGGATTAGTGTGCATTTTGGAATATTAGACATTTTTAAAATGGGACCGGTTAGAGAGCGGATGGAAGAGTAAACAATATCTTCTGTCATTTAGGCAAGAGAAAAAATATGTACATGTCATAATGCAACTTATACATGTAACCTAAAGGTAGTTTTAAATCATTTTTAATACTTTTGTATGAACAGTACCCTCAGAACGATAATACAGAACTGTAATCAGAAAGGTAATATTTGTTGTTTTAAATAAATAAAGACTTATTTGCATTTTAGAACACACACAAAACAAAGCAAAAGACACAGGCAGGGACAATTGTGATTTACAGTCAGGAAAAAATAGTAATTTTTTATATATATATATATATTTTTTTAAATATTCATTAAAATGAATGTATTTCAGAATAAGTTTGGATTTTGGAATTACAGATTTGGTCATTTGTACCTGTACTGTGTTTCTGCAGCATATGTACAAATGCTGTGAGGGCCTGTGTACCAGTTTTCAACACCATGCTTGCCCAGAGAGCTGCCGTGGTGTGTATTGCATCAGTGTAGACTACATTTGTGTCATACAAGCCACTGTTGACTCTCTGAGGTGTGCTGTTTGATTATTGGTGCACGCACCCTCAGGGCATATTTGCATATGCCACTAAAAAACCAGTAATACCTTTTACTAGAAGCATTTTTGCTGATGGAAGTATATTGCAAAATGCTTCTATTTAAAACTGACATGCACCCAATGCACAATGCCATTTTGGCCTTTACATCCCTTTAAAGGGCCACTAAACCCAAAATCTTTCTTTCATGATTCAGATAGAGAATAGAAATTTAAACAACATTAAAATTTACTTCTATTATTTATTTTGCTTATTTTTTTAGATATCCTTAGTTGAAGAAAAAGCAATGCACATGGTGAACCAATCACACAAGGCTTCTATGTGCAGCAACCAATCAGCAGCTAATGAGCATATCTAGATATGCTTTTCAGCAAAGAATATCAAGAGAATAAAACAAATTAGATAACATAAGTAAATTAGAAAGATGTTTAAAACTGCATTCTCTTTCTAAATCATGAAAGAAAAAATGTGGGTTTCATGTCCCTTTAATTGCAGAGTGGGCTGGTATATATTTGTTTTTACAGTTGTAAAATAGTTAATAGATCTTTGTTTAAAATGTAAAACTAAGGATAGTAGTGAAGTATGATCTTCCAATTGTAACTTGTATTGTAGTAAGATTTTACTTATTTTATAGAAACTCAATAGCTGCCCAGAAATTGGGGCAAAAACATTTGCAAATATCTAATTAAAAAGTGAGAAGCTATCATGTCAGGGATGAGCAGCGCCCACTTTGTTCCCAGTAGTTGACAAGTAATGGTGTGTCATTTAACACACAGTAGTTATTATTTTTATTATTTTTTTGCATTTAAAAACGAGTTCTATAAAACAGTGTGTTGGTTGGCAGCAAATCCCTTAGTTCATGTTAGTTCATGACTCTCAATTTAGAGAAACTAACTGAATATTCGCAATCCCCCCCTTTTTTTGTCTCATTGCTACAACAAATAGACACCAGATGATTCAGCAAAGTGCAGGATGGTTATTCTATCAGGGAACAATTGATGCAGCAATTTCTGTGCTATTCAAAATTATTTTGAATTAAAGAAGCAGGGAAGTCGTCAGTTTATTGCCTAACAGGATAAAATTGCCCCTCAGGCAAAGTTGGCACTCTGTATACTCGCGATACCATAGTGCTGTTTATAATTATAACACTACGCTAGTTAGCTGGATCTAGATGTGGTAAACGTACATAGTAGTTCCAAAACATGTAAAATGCAGCACAGCTGTAAAATCATACAAACGCTCTCAAATGTCAGGAAGCGCCAAACCGTACCTTGACAGAACGAGGTTCATGTTGAGACCCTGGGATTAGAAGCAGGGGGTGCAAGTTGTCTGTGATTGAATTTCCTCTGAAAAATAAAATGTAACTTCCAGCCAGGACTCCGGCATCAGCAGCGAAGCATATCCCAGGACCCTTGCTGGGCTAAAGCTTCTCTCCCAGGTTGCTATAGTAACTTTACTAACAAACCAGCAGAGTTGAGGAGTGGCAGGAACAGTCTCCAGGCAACAATACCAGCGATTGCACTGCTATGCAGATCTGATGACAACACTGAATGGAATCCACTGTCTTTTATACACTGGGTCCTCTTTAATTTTACACTGAAATAATAGTGCACTTTTATTGTCATCATTTTAATATACTTTAATAACAAACCACATTTCACAAGTTATTCATTTCAGTGCCACAGTTGAATACCGTATTATTATTCGTATACAACATTGAGGGTTAAGCAATTTTGTATATTAAAACGTTTCTAGACTTTATTGTTCGTTATTTTCTTCTTTTAACATATACAAAGAATAACAGGGTTTTAACAATGCTTGAGGTTGTAATGAAATAGATTTATTAAAAATAAACTTTTATTATGAATCTTTAAACGACTTGCAGAACTTTTATGTTGTGAGGCTGCTGCAGTGGTCAGTAGTTAGACTCCAAATAATGTGTCTATACTCATGAAGTTAGACACTTTTTCGTTATTCATTATTCAAAATCTAATGGGGATTTCCATGTTAAATAAAAACAAAGAAAAAATATGAAAAATAAGCTTTGTGTCACTTAATGACTACTACCCAACCATTCCCCATGATAATATCAAAGTTACTAATCTAACTTGGGGATTTAGATCCCTCAGGAGCCCCCTGAATGCACTGCCCCTATCCACTCATATATGTGATAATGCAAAGGCACACATCATATAAACATCTGTCCTATAAAAACTAGACTTTGTGTCACTTAGTAACCCCCAGAGAGTGCAAAATCCAATGACACCAAAGTCAAGACCCTAACTTTGGAATAGGACCGCTCAAGAGCCCCCTTAATGCACTGCCCCTATCCACTCTCATAGGTGATACATACATCATATAAGCACATCCCATACAACAACTAGGCTTTGTGTCACTTAGTGACTACTACACAAGTATACCCCATAATGAGCATAATCAAATGACACCAAATACCCTAACTTGGGGATAGAACCCTTTAAAAGCCCCCTGAATGCACTGCCCCTGTTGAGATATAAACTGAAAGTCCTCTTACAGTGTTGTAGCCTATATACATTGTTTATGTTATGTTGTTACCTCCTCCTGACACAGGAAGCAGAAGCAGTGTAGTATAATAAAGACATAGAAGCAAAAAGTGCTTGTGTGATTTTTCCTCCATCTTTATATAAAATAATTTATATATCCGGTTATCCTACCCTAATAATAACCGAATGGCAACAGGTAATGGGCCCAGGAGGGATGCAGGAAACCGATGGAGCAGACTTTGCTTTGATGGAGATGAAAAGATTTATGAACTTTGGGAGACTAAATTCTTGGGACATCTGAGATTGCTGAAGCTGAAAGAAACCATCCTGAGTGTGCCTGCAGAAACTGAAGAGGAGGATGAAGATCACAGTAAGAATGAGGAAGCTTATGCTGAATTAATTCAGTGTTTAGATGATAAAAGTTTGTCTCTGATTATGAGAGAAGCAGCTGATGATGGAAGAAAGGCTCTTCAAATATTGAGAGACTATTATGCAGGTAAAGGAAAGCCCCGCATAATTAGTTTATACACTGAACTGGCATCTCTTCAGAAAACTGTAAATGAGAGTGTGACAAATACGTGCAGAGACAGCCATTACAGCTCTGAGAAATGCTGGAGAAACATTAAGTGACGGATTGTTGATTGCAATGGTTTTGAAAGGTTTGCCTGAATCATTTAAACAGTTTGCCATACACATTACACAGGGTGATGGAAAAGTAACTTTTGCAGAGTTTAAAAAACAGTTGAGAAGTTTTGAGGATACTGAAAAATACTGCACTAGTACAAATGAAGATAATGTGTTAAAAGTGAGTAACACAGGGGGGAACTTCCGGGTGGCGGCCATCATAGGTCGCTCAATTGCTAGCTCCTATAAGCTTCATCACTAATCTGCTTCTAATCAACCTTTACAAAAGCCATCGCTCAGCTATTTGCATCGTAAGAGATACTACTCAAGAAGCTTGACAACTAGTACTAACTACTATCAAAATTGAGGCACGCTGCGATTGACCGGAATCATTTTGAGGTTGAGGCCTCCTAATCAACCCCCCGGCAGAGCACCCTTGGGTCTCTGTCGTTAGAAGGTACCTGAACAGTATTGACTCTATACTCACTAAGCGGGGATTCACTTATCAACAAGATGGAACACGGAGAGGCTCTCCTACTTGAAAGAATCACCATTCTTCTCAATGATCACTTCATACAACTAATGAGGGATATAGATGCAGCTTGGGGAAATGGCGGTACTCATACTCAACAGCACAGTACAGGCGCAGCTACAGCGGTGAAACCTAAGCCGGAGTCTCCTAAAGAGTGCAACATACCGATAAAACGACGGGCCGAGACTCCTCCAACATGCCTAGGCTACAGAGAAAGAGTGAGGGTTCTTACTGCTACAGAGGCACATGAGAGATTGGACACGGCGGCCTGCACTTTGCCTTCCAAACTTTTTACCGCCCCACTTTCGGCCCCTGGGAAGATTCCAAGACGACCGGCTCTGAGGAAAAGAAAGCCCGCTGTTCGGGCACAGCAGGTCAAGAAGCCACTATCTTGTGCGGTAAATACGGCTGTATCCCGCTCTTCTTACAACCGATCGAGCGATTCAGGCACACAGGCGTTTTTTGCAAGGGGATACCTTCAGTCAAGTAGGCTAATCTATTCAGTCCTCTATAGCGCTCCTGCATACCCAGCGTCCCATGTCATTGACCTGAGAACCGGAGTGGGATAGAAGTCAAAATACATGCATGACTTTTGGGGGTGCTCAGGGGACCCTTCACAGATCTTAGAATACCGGAACACTTTCAACCGTACGGACTTTCTCATATGTGGCTGGGGACCAGGACTACACTAAAACCGTACCTAACTCTCATCCCAAGATAGAGGTTAAACAGTTGTGGACTTATGTTTGTTCTCCCTGATACCATTAGGATATGTTTTTCACAGTTAATGTTAGTCATATGTTTGCTGCAAGCATAGCTCATTTGTTCCCCATATACTTTTGTACTAACAGTGCACCGGAACATTTACACCCATATGGATTTCCTGTCCAATGTCTAGAGACTAAGACTGCACTAGAACTGAATATCATTCTCACCCCGTGATATGGGATACACAGCTGTACTCCTATGTTTGCTTACCCAAATATCATTCAGACGTGTTTTGGTAATGCATGGTCTCCACTTACTTAGATGTAATAGTTTTATCACAACAATATTCTGCTCCAATGGCACTTGATTGCTCTTATAGATGTCCAGTGTATATACTCCTGACAGGGAGATTAGTTGTTAACAACATCTGTTTTTATTTTATACCTGTGTGCATGGGGGCTTATGAGTGTGAATGTGAAAGTTTTATTTAGTAATCATCTTTTCCTTTATGCTGGGTTCATGGTTCAGATGGTGTCATTTTGTAACCCTCATAAATTTTATACACAATATTACTAGCTGGGGTCTGTAGACATATGCTCTTTTTTTGCTATGAGGGCGGCTTTTTCTTGTAGCCATCATATTCTGCCATCTTTCTCCCGTGGGGAAGTAACTTGGGATGAGCTGGGAAGCTGACATTTTCAAGTGCTTCTGGAAGTTTATGTATCGTGGGGGGGAGGTCTGCTGCCTGCGGCCGAGGTAGTGGATTCTCCCTTGTCTTTACTGATGCCAACCCTATTTAATTCAAATTAAACCAACCTAGTATGCAACATTTGCAGATATTTTTAACTGCTTAGCCGCACTAATACCCTACCCAGCTATTCCTATATATCTTTCTACCCTTATTGTAGGCAATCTAACTCACCCGCTGAATCGTGTGCAGTTTAACCTAGTATTAGTTCACTTGAGATAACCTTTTCTCATAATTTTTATATAACATCAAAGCAACCTTTATGCTCCCATGCTCTGCGTTGAGGAGTAGGATTACCCCCTTACATTTTATTATTTTAATCTTTTATAATCTATCCTCAGTATCAGCGCTAAAGCGATTTTTCAGTGTAGGTAGAGCCTCCATAGTCTATTATTATAATGCTTCCTCTGCAACTTACCATACTCCCCTATCTTTATACCATTTTACCCCATATCAAGCGCTTTTCAGAGCCATATAATGTTTGCATAATATACTAAAACCAAGCAGGTACCATTTTCTCTTCCACCCCATATTATTCATACTTCACTAAAACTAAATCATATAAAAAAAAAAAAACCTCCCCAGAAAACTAAAAATCTGAGGTATTTCAGCAGGGACCCAAGAGAGGTCTCATTATTTCAGTCTACCTTCTCCTATTTATGCCCACCTTTAAACATTTGAGGCCCAAAAGTGGTCTTTCGAGTCTGGTTTAGAAGGTTTTACAGTGCACAGGCAATAGGTATTAATGCAGTTAATTTAATCGGTTAAGTATGCTTTTGTTGAACCACAAAATTAGTGTGCACATACTGTTCTTATTGTACTTACGTATGGAATATGTTGTATGTGTATATTGTAATACTTTTCGTATTGTGAGCCTGTTTAATTACCTCAATAAAAAAAATAAAAAAATTATTTCTTAAGAAAAAAAAAAAAGTGAGTAACACAACTTCAAGATTTAAAGTGAGAAATTACTCTAACATTTGGCCAGATTACAAGTTTTGTGTTATGAGCGGCTTGGTACTAACTTGCAAGTTATTTCCACCTCTCACCTCCCTATAGCGCTGCTATTACAGGTTTGCAAAAACCCGGCGTTAGCAGGCAATATTGCAGCGTTGAGCTCCATACCGCACACAAATACCAGTGCTGCTTTGAGCTGGTTTTACGTGCTTGTGCACGATTTCCCCATAGACATCAATAGGGAGAGCCGGCTAAAAAAAAGCCTAACACTTGCAATAAAGGAGCGTAAAGCTCCGTAACGTAGCCCCATTGATTCCTATGGGGAAAGAAAAGTTATGTTTACACCTAACACCCTAACATAAACCCTGAGTCTAAACACCCTTAATCTGCCGCCCCCCGACATCGCCACCACCTACATTACACTTATTAACCCCTAATTTGCAGCCCCCAATGTCGCCGCCACCTAACTACACTTATTAACCCCTAATCTGCTGCCCCCAATGTCGTCGCTACCTACCTATACTTATTAACCCCTAATCTGCTGCCCCCAACATCGCCGCCGCCACTATACTAAAGTTATTAACCCCTAAACCTCTGGCCTCCCACATCACTAACACTAAATAAATATATTAACCCCTAAACCTAACACTAAGTGTAACCCTTAGACCTCTAACTTTAATATAATTAAAATAAATCTAAATAAAAATTACTATCATTAACTAAATAATTCCTATTTAAAACTAAATTCTTACCTGTAAAATAAACCCTAAGCTAGCTACAATATAACTAATAGTTACATTGTAGCTAGCTTAGGTTTTATTTTTATTTCACAGCTAAGTTTGTATTTATTTTAACTAGGTAGAATAGTTAGTAAATAGTTAACTATTTACTAGCTACCTACTTAAAATAAATAAAAATTTACCTGAAAAATAAAACCTAACCTGTCTTACACTAACACCTAACATTACACTACAATTAAATAAATTACATTGATTAACTAAATTACACAAAATAAAAAATAAATGATCAAATATTTAAACTAATTACACCTAATCTAATAGCCCTATCAAAATAAAAAAGCCCCTCCCAAAATAAAAAAAAACCTAGCCTAAACTAAACTGCCAATATCCCTTAAAAGGGCCTTTTGCAGGGCATTTCCCCAAAGAAATCCGCTCTTTTACCTGTAAAAAAATACAAACAACACCCCAACAGTAAAACCGACCACCCGCACAACCAAACCCCCCAAATAAAACCCTATCTAAATAAACCTAAGCTCCCCATTGCCCTGAAAAGGGCATTTGGATGGGCATTGCCCTTAAAAGGGCATTTAGCTCTTTTTCCTTGCCCAAACCCCTAATCTAAAAATAAAACCCACCCAATAAACCCTTAAAAAAACCTAACACTAACTAACCCCGAAGATCCACTTACAGTTTTTGAAGACCGGACATCCATCCTCAACAAAGCCGGGAGAAGTCTTCATCCAAGCGGCAAGAAGCCCTCAACGAAGCCGGGAGAAGTCTTCATCCAAGCGGCAAGAAGTCGTCTTCCAGACGGGCAGAAGTCTTCATCCAGACGGCATCTTCTATCTTCATCCTTCCGACGCAGAGCGGGTCCATCTTCAAGACATCCGTCGCGGAGCTTCCTCTTCTTTTGAATCCTCTTGAAGAATGAAGTTTCCTTTAAATGACGTCATCCAAGATGGCGTCCCTTGAATTCCGATTGGCTGATAGAATTCTATCAGCCAATCGGAATTAAAGGTGAAAAAATCCTATTGGCTGATGCAATCAGCCAATAAGATTGAGCTTCAATCCTATTGGCTGATCCAATCAGCCAATAGGATTAAGCTTGCATTCTATTGGCTGATTGGGTGGGTTTTATTTTTAGATTATGGGTTTGGGCAAGGAAAAAGAGCTAAATGCCCTTTTAAAGGCAATGCCCATCCAAATGCCCTTTTCAGGGCAAGGTGGAGCTTAGGTTTATTTAGATAGGGTTTTATTTGGGGGGTTTGGTTGTGTGGGTGGTGGGTTTTACTATTGGGGTGTTGTTTGTATTTTTTTTTAATTTTTTTTACAGGTAAAAGAGCTCATTTCTTTGGGGCAATGCCCCGCAAAAGGCCCTTTTAAGGGCTATTGGCAGTTTAGTTTAGGCTAGGTTTTTTTTTTTTTTTTTTGGGGAGGCTTTTTTATTTTGATAGGGCTATTAGATTAGGTGTAATTAGTTTAAATATTTGATCATTTCTTTTTTATTTTGTGCAATTTAGTGTTTTTTATTTCTTGTAATTTAGTTAATTGTATTTAATTAATGTAATTTATTTAATTGTAGTGTAATGTTAGTGTATGACAAGTTAGGTTTTATTTTACAGGTAAATTTGTATTTATTTTAACTAGGTAGCTAGTAAATAGTTAATAACTATTTACTAACTATTCTACCTAGTTAAAATAAATACAAACTTAGCTGTGAAATGGCTAGATTACGAGTTGTGCGTTAGGGTAAAAAGCAGCGTTAACAGGTCCTAACGCTGCTTATTTACGCCCGCTGATATTATGAGTCTTGCAGGTTTAGGGGAACAGCACACTTTTTTGGCCTTACCGCAAAACGACTTACGTAAACTTTGTAAAGTCTTTTTTCTATGGGACTTCCATAGCGCTGATATTACGAGTCTGTCCTCGGAGGCCAAAAAGTGAGCTGTACACCCTCTACCTCCAAGATCCCTAATGCATTTAAAAGTCAGTAGTTAAGAGTTTTATGGTACAACGCCGTAACATAAAACTCATAACTAAAGTGCTAAAAAGTACACTAACACCCATAAACTACCTATTAACCCCTAAACCGAGGCCCTCCCGCATCGCAAACACTAAAATAAATGTTTTAACCCCTAATCTGCCGCTCCGGCCATCGCCGCCACTATAATAAACATATTAACCCCAAAACCGCCGCACTCCCGCCTCGCAAACACTAGTTAAATAATATTAACCCCTAATCTTCTATCCCTAACATTGCCGCCACCTACCTACATTTATTAACCCCTAATCTGCCGTCCCCAACGTCGCCGCCACTATATCAAATGTATTAACCCATAAATCTAAGTCTAACCCTAACCCTAACACCCCCTAACTTAAATATAATTTAAATAAATCTAAATAAAAATTAATATTATTACCTAAATAATTCCTATTTAAAACTAAATACTTACCTATAAAATAAACCCTAAGCTAGCTACAATATAACTAATAGTTACATTGTAGCTATCTTAGCGTTTATTTTTATTTTACAGGCAAGTTTGTATTTACACAAACATAGCAAGAGAGTGGATTCCCCAAATTGAGGGGTTTCCAAAAGTCTAGGCTTAATCAGCACAACCGTTAGTAATAACAACTCAAGAGACATAAGTGTCAAAAATATAAAAAATATCCTTTAATAAATCACACAATTCACAGACATACCACATTCATGCATGGGATCCCAGTAATAAAAAGTCAATAGACTGAGAGCAAACTTCTGGTGCACCAGGGTGAACTAGATACGTATATATATTAACCAGTGGTATTAGATATTTGTAATCCACAAAAGAGATAGTTCCATATCTTTAGAGTCCCCAAAGTGCCGCTCTGCTGAACTAGCCAGACCAAACCCTTGACCCAAAAACATTAATCGAATCACCTTTCAAAGCATACTTTTTCAAGCCGTGTGTGTTATTCACAGGTGCATCAATTGGTATTTCCTTCTTGACCACATTTGGTAAATAGTACTACCTGTGTTTGTAGTGCCAACGGCAGGATCTTCAATGCTTACATGGAGCGCGGTCTTACAGGGCAGGTCGGGGCTAGTCGGGATCCAATGCTGTGGAAACAAAAAAGAGAGGCTGCAAAGCACCGACGAGTCTGGACGCTCGTTTCACTCCTTCACATAGTGCAGCGTGGAGCTTCTTCCGGGTGCTGACGTCACCTAAATTAGAGTGTCCTTTTATTGGTGCATGGTATTTACCGGTCGTTGATTGATTCGTTGCTCTTCTTGTCAATCATGCTTTAGTTATTTACAAAGTAGCAAGACTCATCCGATAAATGTAGCACTTCAAAACGTAATGTTTGTTGCAAATATTTTTTGTCCAATTTCTTACGTGAAGTATAGCAAGCTTAATACCATAAAGGAAAAGCAAAAAAGCCAAACATTCATACAGCCATTCACAATACACACGAACAACCATAATTAAAAACAAAACTTTAATCTTTATTTATTTCATAAGTGTTTCTCTTAATTCTTTCAAATCTTGCTTTATTTCTTACATATAGTATAACTTTGTGCGTGTATATATACAATTTTTTAATCATGAAAAAAGAGCTATCCTCAATTTACTTTAGCGCTTGTGCTGCTTTTTCAAAAAGGATATATATAAAAGCTACATTCAAATAGATTCCAAATTATTTAGAAATTATTTAACTGGTCGATGTACAAACAGAGGGGGTTTCAGACCAAAAAGGAAGCGAATTCCAACTTCTCATTAAGTCCATTTGGTGATAATCTATTCAATCTATACATCCATCTTGTCTCTTTTTGTAATAAAATTGTGTCAATATCACCTCCACGGTTACTTAACTTAACAGACTCTATGCCAATAAATTGGAGACCATCAGTTTTAGATCCATGAAATTGTGCAAAATGCCTTGCAACTGGGCTGTCTATATCACAATGCTTAATGTCGTCTCTATGTTCAGTAATGCGAGATCGTAGCTCTCTAAAAGTTTTTCCTACATAAAACTTTTTACACGAACAAAAGAGAAGATATATTACTCCTTTAGTAGAGCAATTGATAAAGGAATTGATCTTATACGTAATCCCTGTATTAGTACAGAATGTCTTGGTTCTACACATAAATTGGCAACATACACAGTGGCTACAAGGTGAACTTCCAACCATTTTATGGGCAGCTTGTTCTAGCCAATTGCCTGTAGGGACTTTATTAAATTCACTCTTAACCAGAATGTCTTTTAAGTTATTAGGCCTTCTCGCAGTCATAAGTGGGTAATCACCCACATATTCATTGAGTGTGTTATCATTAGTCAAAAGGTGCCAGTTTTTCCCTAGGATAGATCTTACCTTACCCCAGTATGTGTTATACTTAGTGATAAATCTGATCTTATTCTCTTCTTTTTTATTTTGTTTGTTTTGGTAAAGAAGATCTTTTCTATTCTGCTGTGATGCTCTGAATAGTGCTCTTTTTACACACCTCTTTGAGTATCTTCTTTCGAGGAAACGAGTCATCATCTCTTTCGCCTGTTTTCTGAAAACATGATCCTCAGAGCAAATTCGGCGCAAGCGCAGAAATTGCCCATAGGGTATACCTCGCTTCAAATTTTCAGGATGGTGGCTCGTTCCTAAAAGTAAATTGTTAGTTGCAGTTGGCTTACGAAAAACTTCAGTTACCAATATCCCTTCCTTTTTACTTATTTTCAAATCTAAAAAATCAATTGAATTGTAATTATAATTACATGTAAGAAAAATATTTTTGTCGTTTGAGTTAAGCAAAGTGACAAACTGAAGCAAGTCAGATTCACTACCATCCCATAATAGGAGGATATCGTCCACATATCTTATCCACAGGGCTACATGTGCACCAACTATCTCAGCAAGTTCACTAAAGACAGTCTGATCTTCCCATCCACCAAGATGTAGGCATGCGTAAGTTGGTGCACATGTAGCCCCCATGGCTGTTCCTCGTTTTTGTCTGTAACATTTTCCATCAAACAAAAATCTATTGTTTTCCAGAATAAATTTCAATAATTGTATTACAAAATCAGTGTGTTTTTTGTACCCCATTCCTCTTGTACTCAGGAAATGTTCACATGTCTCAAGTCCAATAGAGTGGGGGATAGAGGAATAGAGGGATTCGACGTCCAAAGACACCAGCAAGGTCTCATCAGTAACATTAATCCCATCCAATTTTTTTATTACATCAGTTGAGTCTTGCACAAATGTGCGCAAATCTTTCACAAATGGTTGCAAAAATGTATCAACATAATTACTAATACCCTCTGTGGGGCCCCCGATCCCAGAGATGATTGGGAGGCCTGGAGGTTTTTGGATCGACTTATGTAACTTTGGAATCCAGTAATATACTGGTACTTTTGGTTTATGGTTGAAAAGGAAAGTGAATTCCTGACCTGTAATCAGGTTATTCCTTCGAGCATCATTCAACATAAATAGTAATTCATTATGTGATTTATGAAAATCTTCAATTGAAGATTTTTCATACTGAGTTGTGTCTAATAATTGTCGTCTTGCTTCCTTTTTTTTTTTTTTTTTAAATATTATTTTTATTGATTTCACATACACAAACCGATTCAACAAAGTAAAAATTCTTACAGCATTTTGTAATAAATATATCATCTCTTCTAATAATTTAAGCAAAAATAAAATAAATACCTATATAATTATAGGTTACATCATGAAAGCATGTCAGGACCTTGAATGGGTCATATATGTACAAGAAAAAAGAAAAAAAAAAAAACCGTGTCTTAATTGACTTACAAACATGAATATGAACAAAATAGTACTCTCCATGTAATAAAACAATACTTAATCGAGATGAAAAGAAACCTTTTCCTTTTTAACTATCAGCTCAAGCATTCTCCCCCTGACCTAACCCATCGTCCGAATTATCAGGCATTCTAGTCTAAGATATGTCCAGGACTTAGGGGCATGTCATTCATCATTCTATAAAGA
The DNA here is from genome assembly GCF_027579735.1 of Bombina bombina. Taxonomy (NCBI): domain Eukaryota; kingdom Metazoa; phylum Chordata; class Amphibia; order Anura; family Bombinatoridae; genus Bombina; species Bombina bombina. The sequence continues at coordinate 1,265,445,170 of NC_069499.1, read as the reverse complement.
CCACCTCCACCTCAAGCATACAAAATAAGTGCAACAAACAAAAACAACAACAAAAACAAAACAAAACAAGACAAGACAAGACAAAACAAAGCAAAACAAAAAAAAAAACAAAAAAAAAAAAACCCCCACATACACCCCCATCCCTTCATCCCCCTACCCCTCCTCCTCCGCCTCCACCGATGTCGCTACTTCTTCAATGCGGGTCGACCACCATCCGGGGTAATGACCTGCTAAGATATTTTGAAGGATGAAAGTAGAATTGCTTATTGGCTTAACTATTTGAATTTGGGTTTTATTCGGGAGTGATTTAATTACTCCCTCCCATTTAAAGAAAAAAGCCTGAATCTGATCACTATTTGTGACTGAAATATTATATTGTTCTAAGATTATTTGCATGATTACTGCTTTCTTAAATTCACTAAATTTGGGCGCATGTGTCGCTTTCCAATTCCTGAAAATGAGATTTCGAGCTAGTATCAGTATGGTATTTAACAATTTATAATCCTTACATCTCGTTGAATATCTAACTAGAAAAAAAATGTCTCGAGAGGTTATGATGAATGTAGGATTAACTGTCTGTTTGATCCAGAAGGATATTTTACCCCAAAATTGGGATATCTTGGGGCATAACCATAGACAGTGCAAGATATCTGCGTTCTCTTTACTACATCTTGTACATAAATGAACATTCTTAGACCAGATAAACATTTTACCAGGAGTAATATATACATTATATAAAATTTTTAAATGTGACTCGCGCCAAGCTGTAGGAACCCAAGAATCATAAATTATTTGAAGGCTTCCCTGTATATCCGATGCATCTAAATCTGTAAAAAAATTTAACCACAGTAACCGCATGTACGTGATTTGTCTTGCTTTATTACTAGAATTCAAAATTTTATAGAAAGTAGAGATGGAGAATTTACCTGCTTGAAATATTTTTATCCCGATTGCTAAAGGCCCCGTCGACCAATTTGGTTTAAATTCTTTTTGGAGATTTGCTACATAATGTCGGATCTGTAGGTAAGCATAAAAATCTTTACTTTGTATATCATACTTAGAACAAATAGAGCCAAATGAGTCAATTGTACCGTCTGATAACAACAGCTGTTTAACATAGTTTAGTCCCTTTCCCCCCCACCTCTTAAACACTTGAGCGTCATATCCTGGTTGAAACTCGGGATTTCCTTGAATTGGTAAAAATTCGGTTGCATATGGATTAACCTGAATTTCAAAGCAGTATTTTTGCCATGCCCAAACTACATTCTTAAATGTCAACAAATTATCAACATTGGCGGGCAACTTTTTAATTGGACAATGTAGCAGAGCCTTCAAATTAAATGGAGTAATAATACTTGACTCACACTGATAAAAGGTGAAATATTGTTTCTCAGTAATCCAGTCAATAGCGTACTTAAGTAGAGAAACCCAGTTATAATATTGAATGTTGGGAAATGCTAGACCTCCTGCCATTTTATCATTCATTAATCTTACCAGGGCAATCCGTGGTTTTGCCCCTTTCCATATAAATTTAGAAGCTAATTGATTGAATTTCAATACATCCTTATTTTTAAGCCTAAAAGCAATATTTTGTATGAGATACAATAATTTAGGAAATACTATTGTTTTGATAAACATAATACGTGGTATCAATGATATTGGGAGGTTAATCCAGCTTTCTAATTGATTTTGTATTATCTTCAGACAACTTGTTATATTTATATCATACCATTCAAGTGGGTTATTACTTAGGGCTATGCCTAGGTAATTTAAGTATTTAGTTTCTTTAAAAGGATGTCGGATACTGTTTTTAACTGGTTCTGATATCCATAATAATTCAGATTTAGTAAAGTTGATTTTATACCCGGATACTGGACTAAAAAGTTGCATGATAGATGTGAATTTCGGCAAATTAACTTCTAAGTTATTCAAAAACACCAGTAAGTCATCTGCATATAATGAGAGAATGAATTTATATTCCCCTATATTGATACCCTCTAATTGGTCCCGTAACATGATAGCCAATGGTTCGAGTGAGATGTTAAAAAGTAGGGGGGATAGTGGGCATCCCTGCCTTGTTCCTCTATGCAACGGGAATGAGTCTGTAGTTACATTATTTATAACTAAGGCAGATACTGGATTACTATATATGGATTGGATAAAATTACTAAAATATCCTCTGAACCCAAACTTCCCTATTGTCGTGAATAAGTGACTCCAACTTATGTAGTCGAATGCTTTCTCTGCGTCCAAAGCTATTATAGCAGCATCAGACCCTTTCCTACATTTCCTACATTTCCCTTGTGACTTATTCCAGAAGTAATCCAGGATAATCATAGATTCTTGATAGGACTTCTCCCTTGCATAAAACCGACCTGGTTCTCATGTATAATGCCTTGGAGAATTGGCTGTAATCTATTAGCTATAATTGATGTTAAAAATTTATAATCAGAATTAAGAAGCGAAATAGGTCTATACGAATCTACCAATTCTGGATCCTTTTTTTTCTTGAGTATAAGCACAACATTAGAAGCGGTAAAATATTTAGAGCATCCTATTTCTGAACTATAATATTTATTAAATAAACTACATAATGTTGGGGTCACCTCCTCCTGTAGAATTCTGTAGAACTCGACAGGGAGACAGTCTGGTCCGGCGGCCTTATTAAGTCTAGCTTGTTGGATAGCCAAATTTATTTCTTGTTCTGTAATGACTGCATTTAAATTTTGGAGATCTTCTTGTGAGATCCTAGGTAGAATAAGTTTGGACCAGAGCGCATCCCTGTCCCGGTCATGACATGGTTCTGCTTTATAGATCTCCTGGAAGTGGTTATAGAAAGCTTTTTGGATTTCTTCTGTCTGAATATATCTATTACCATTCTGCCTAATAGCAACAATTAAGTTGCTGTCTTTCGGTTTAGAAATTCTAGCCAGATATTTAGCCGCTCTTCCTGTAAACCCTCTATATAAAGCTTTTTGCTTTAACCCTTCTTGCATAGCTTTTTGTTTTAAAAAAATATCCCATTGGGTTTTAGCATTAATATATCTATTCCAGTTTCCCTTAGATCTAAAAGAAATATAGGCATTGTACTTGTTTCTAACTGTGTTGGAAAATTGTATTTCTTTTTGCTTAGTTTTTTTTTTGAGTCTACATAAATATGCTTTAATATGTCCTCTGAGTACAGCTTTAGCTGCTTCCCAATATGTTTCTGTTTTGTCTATGTAGCCTCTATTGAAGTTATGATATTCTATCCATTTATGCTTTAAAAAATTCTGGAACTGGCTATCTGAAACTAAGTAATTAGGAAAAAAAATTATATTATTACCTCCTTTTTTAAGTGCATTGGGACCAAATTCAAGTGAAATAATTGCATGATCAGACAGGAGAATATCTTTAATATCAGTCTTACACTCCAGCCCCATTAAGGCCTCTGAGATCAGAAATAAATCTATTCTAGAGAGACACTGATGACTTGAGGACATACAAGTATATCCCCTAGTATCAGGATGCTGAACCCTCCATATATCTTTTACTCCCAGTTGGGAACAGAATTTCTGCAAAATCCGTGTTTTTCTATCCCTTTTATATATATCCTTTCTTCCAGCTCTATCTAGGTTAGGAGAGGGGGTAAGATTTAAATCTCCGGCTATTATTAACTTTTGTCCAATATACTCTAATAACTTTTCAGTAAGACCATTCCAAAAGTGACCATCTACTACATTAGGCCCATAAACATTACAGATTATATAGGGGATAGAATTAATTTTTAATTTAAGAATTTGGAATCTCCCTCCCCTGTCATCTTCTAAACCTGTGATCTCATAGTCCAGCCGTTTACTAATCAGAATTGCTAGTCCTTTCTTCCTATTTTCCCCTGGGATAGCAATGACCTCTCCCACCCACTTCGTTTTTATTTTCATTATTTCTGGATCTTTTAAGTGAATTTCCTGGAGCATTACCAGGTCAGGTTTATGTAAGCCTAATTGCTTGATAATAGCTTTTCTCTTTCTTGGCGAGGTTATCCCGCCAACATTCCAGGACAAGAGATTTAGCGCTTTCATACTAAACTCCTATAATGATAACACTAATCCTAAGAGGTCTAAAAACCACGGCTCGGGGGAGGACAGGGAAGAGGGACAGCGGGAATAGAGGGAAAAAAAAACAAACAAAAAAAAAAAAACAAGCCCTATACTTACATCCATCCATCCTACACACACATCTATTCATTCTCTTGAAATCCATATATGCTAGTTCAAAATATCTTTAACACCAGATTTATGGTTCTTTGTTCATTGTATGCCCTGCTCCTTGCAAAAAGCCTGTGCCTCGCTGATGGTATTGAGTACCACCTGTGCACCATCCATTATTATTATTAGCTTAGCCGGATATATCATCCTCACATTATAAGCTGCTTTTAATAGCTTAGAACAGTAGGGTGACATCTCTTTACGTTTTGCCACCGTTTCGCTAGAGAAATCCTGAAAAATTAAAACTTTGGATTGCTCTATCATGAGAGGATAGACTTCCCTATATTGCCTAAGAAAATGTACCTTATCTTGAAAATTTAAGAACTTGACAATTATGGGTCTGGTAGAAGTGTTGTCTTTTCTCACCTGACGAGCTACACCTGTTCTGTGTACCCTTTCTATGTGAATTGGTGTATCAATATTAATTCCAAGACTCTGGGGGAGAGTGACTGTGATGAAATGCATCAGGTCCGTATAATTATTATCATCTGGAAGACCGATAATTCTCAGGTTATTACGCCTGGATCGGTCTTCCAGATCCTCCACCCTACTTTGTAATTTGTCAAGTCTCTTATTATATTCAAGATTAGTAGGTTCCATTATATTAATTTTATCTTCAATGTCTGAAATTCTAGTTTCTACCTCCAGAAGTCTTGTAGAAAATTGCCTAACTTCGGATGTAAGACTGTTTATGTCTTGCTTAATTTCCATTTTCATATCATTTAGTTGTGGAGTGATTATCTTAGTAATCTGACTTAAAAGTTCCTGCATATCAAACTGCATCTCAGATTGTGATTGTGATGTTTCTAGTATCTGTTTCGCTATTCTTTTTTCTCTCTGCTTAACAGGCATGTCAGAGGGAGAATTCTTGGCTGACAGTATAAATTTATCCATATATTTGAAATTTTATAAGCCCTGCTATATGGCCACTAGTGCTTACTGTGGTCACCTCAATTATTGTGTATCTTAAATAAGTGTATTAAGTGGAGCTAAATATGGTCCCCTCAGAAGGGGGGCAAAGTGTTGACAAAGAAAAAAATAGCAAAAAGCCAAGTGAGGAAGAAAGAGAAGAAGAGAGGAGAAAAGTAGCGATAGTACGTGATATTAATTATGTGAATTGAGCCCCACTAGGCTCAATATGTAGTGAAAGAGAAAAAAAAAGAAAAGCAAGAAGAGAAGAAGAGTGAGAAAAAAAGGAAAAAAAGTGAATGAAAAATAGGAGCGGCCTATATAGAGGGTGTAATCAATACTTTATATACTTAGTACCTCAAAAGCCTGTTCACGTTACTAAATTTTATAGAAAAAAAAAAGAGTTCTAAATATGAATTTAAATCAATTCTGAATTAAGGAGCAGATACATATTCCCCTTGAATTGTTTTAACAAACATAATAGTTCTTGCAGAAATATTATCTCAACCAGTACAAATGAAAGTCTAACTATATCAGTCCTACAACACTCTTAGTCTTATATATAGGATAATTCAAGCATGCATATATATTAAAATGATTTTGGTCTTTAGAATTGAATTCAGGATTTAAAGAATACAATATATCAACAACCTATAAGTCTGCTCAGTGGATACGTGTTCTAATGCCAACAAGTATCCACAAGGCAGCCATTATCCTCCAAACTACCAGATAACAAAAAACAGAACACAAAAAAAAAAAATAAACGGAAGGAAATATTATCCTCAGCCTATAGCTTATAGAATACTGCTGTAATAACTTAACTCCCTAAATATAGCGTTTTTAAGTATACTATGTCAACAAGATGAATTGTCCACAGATATAAATATTTGTAGAAAGAAGCACTCTGAGTCTTTACTTATTCAGATAGGGGTTATAGCAAATGGAAGAGGGAGAGACGCCAATACTATACTTTATCTCGGCGTCGTCTTCAGCGCCTCGACTCCCTCTGTTATCCCCATTTGATATAGAGTCCCGCTTTGGAAGTCCCTTCCCTCCTGGGACCGGCTGAACAACACTGAACTCCCAGCTCAAACAGCCTAGTTTCGAAAAGAATCTTTTGGTACTACTCCACGACAAGCAACAGTGTTATCGTATGCTCCGCTGAAACCCGTCAGCGTGCTTCTGTGCGTGTCCCACGTACAGCGGACTTCCCGTACCTGGAGTTCCGCCCTCTAGATCAGCCTTTGCCTGCGAATACCTCCGTGCCAGTTCTTCTCCTCTATTCAAAGCCCCGTTACGAGCTCGACACTCAGCCTCAGCCTTGTCCTGCCAGATGCGATATTCACGGGAGCTCTGCAGACACCGTCACCTTCAGGGGTCAAGAGACTGTAAGCCATCAGGGATGTGCCTCGGGCCTTCGCTCACCAGGGAGCATTCAGAATTCCTACCGCCCGCTATAAGACAGGTATGCTCTGTATCAATTTAACCTCAGTGCTCACCAGGGAGCGGTCAGTTGCTAGAACAGTGATATAGAGCCATATCCCATGCGTATTTATGAAATGGGTAGTGAAGTGTCCATGTTTTGCCTGCCTTCTTAGATAAATCGTATTTAAACAGGAGGCTACAATTCATCACACTGCTGTAACTTCAAATCGGTCAGTTTATAGCATAAAAAGCAGCAGCGAGAGTACAAAAGAAAAGGCCAGCTTTCCGCAACCTTTAACTGTCTATGAGGGAGACCTGTACCTCCTGATATTGCTTAGGCTGTTAATTGTAGCACTTCCAAGAGAACTTGTTACATTTTATCAGGAGAGTTCTTAGGAAACTTTGTAACAAGTTGCTTCAGCCACGAAGCCAATAGATGCCTGCGGTAGACTTCCCCTCCAGGGACCAGGTGATCCTATGCCCAGACCAGCAGCATTCACGGTCAAGGGACGCTTGGAGGTGAGGATTGTTGGTTGGAGCACAAACAGGGAGCACAGCGTGCAGCACCTTGCTTACTCCTCCCCTCAGCCGGAAGTCAAGCCACCCCTGAATGTCTTGCTTCCTTAATATAATACTCTTGGCTTAGGATAACGATGTTGCCGCCCTTATCCACAGGCTTTATGACCAGTTCCTGATGATTGGTCAGTTCTTTTAAAGCCTTGCGTTCAGCCCTAGTAAGGTTGTCATTCACAACCTTTGTGTTCTTAATTTGTTCTAGCTCCCGAGATACATTTTGTACAAAGATTGAAATATTGGGAATGGCGGAAAAAGAGGGCATGTAGGTTGATTTTTTCTTTAAGTCAGTTTTTGGAAGGATATCGATATTTTGTGTACTCTGCTCATAAAGCAGAGTTTCTAAACTATCAAGAGCATCTCTTTCTTTATTACATGTTAGATTGATTTGAACTTTCGGTGTCATGATCTTTTTCAAGGCTAATTTTCTCGCAAACAAGTGAAGATCTTTGGTTACTTCAAACAAATCTAAATTATTAGATGGACAGAAACTTAGGCCTTTTTCCAATACCTTAACATGTGCATTATTCAAAGGGAACGAGGAAAGGTTGACAATACCCATTTTTTGTGGGGAAGGGGGGGGGCCGAGGAGTGAACTAGTCATTCCATTTAGTTGAATCTCATCCTGTTTCTGGTCATCATATATTGACCTTGATTGCGTCTGTTCTCCCTCCCTCTCCCTCCTCTCCTGTTTTGAGTTTGTCCACCCGTGTCTCCTCCTCCCACCTCGTCTGGTCCTACGCCTAAAGGGTGCATCTGTGAATTATCATTACCGTTCTTATTTTCACCATCTGAATCTATGTCAGAATTGTCAGTACCTGAATCGTAAAAATTCCTACTATTGATCCTATTCCTATATATGTATACTTTATTTTTCCTGTAATCTTCCTGATCCCTTATCAGTTTTCTCCTTTTTTGTGATTTTAACTCACTCTGTAACTTTTCTATAAGTTTTTGTGTCTCTTTATTGAGTTTTTCAAAAGAAGAGTCACTTTCAAATTTCTGTAGACATTCATATATATCATCAACATCTTTTTTACAGTTCTCCAACTTTTTCCCATCTTCCTCAATAATTAATGCAATTAAGTCAAGCGAACATTTTGATAATATTTCGTTCCATTTAACCACAAAATCATTGTCTGCGTCAACACCTCGGAGATTAATGCCAGGGTCCAAACGGATTCTTAGGCCTCTTGGAATTATCTCCATTTTAAGATAATTGGTGAGACTCTGATGTTCCCATTTAATTTTTACATATTTAGTAAGTCTTTTTTTGTACAATTTAAAAGCAGAGACAACATCATGTATAAGATCATCTTCCCCCTCTATTTGTACATCCCCCGTCAATGTAAACGCTTCATTAATATCAGTAGACCAGCGTTCATCTGATAATTTAAATGCCATTTTTATGAACAACAAACAAAATGGAATCTAATAGACACAAATGTGTTCGAAAAATGAGTAACAATTTTTAATTAAATACATAAACAATCAGAGTATTTAAATATATTTTTTATTTCAGTAAGGTGCTAGCTTAGAAACTCCAAGGTAGTAAAAACTCTTATTCGGAGATGGCTAAATATAGTATACAAAACAAAACAGAGTAGCTGCACTCAAATACTTATTATAAAAGAAACAGGTGCTGCCTAGAAAATATTTTTTTCACAAACATAGCAAGAGAGTGTATTCTTCAAATTGATGGGTTTCCAAAAGTCTAGGCTTAATCAGCACAACCGTTAGTAATAACAACTCAAGAGACATAAGTGTCAAAAATATAAAAAATATCCTTTAATAAATCACACAATTCACAGACATACCACATTCATGCATGGGATCCCAGTAATAAAAAGTCAATAGACTGAGAGCAAACTTCTGGTGCACCAGGGTGAACTAGATACGTATATATATTAACCAGTGGTATTAGATATTTGTAATCCACAAAAGAGATAGTTCCATATCTTTAGAGTTCCCAAAGTGCCGCTCTGCTGAACTAGCCAGACCAAACCCTCGACCCAAAAACAGTGATCGAATCACCTTTCAAAGCATACTTTTTCAAGCCATGTGTGTTATTCACAGGTGCATCAATTGGTATTTCCTTCTTGACCACATTTGGTAAATAGTACTACCTGTGTTTGTAGTGCCAACGGCAGGATCTTCAATGCTTACATGGAGCGCGGTCTTACAGGGCAGGTCGGGGCTAGTCGGGATCCAATGCTGTGGAAACAAAAAAGAGAGGCTGCAAAGCACCGACGAGTCTGGACGCTCGTTTCACTCCTTCACATAGTGCAGCGTGGAGCTTCTTCCAGGTGCTGACGTCACCTAAATTAGATTGTCCTTTTATTGGTGCATGGTATTTACCGGTCGTTGATTGATTCGTTGCTCTTCTTGTCAATCATGCTTTAGTTATTTACAAAGTAGCAAGACTCATCCGATAAATGTAGCACTTCAAAACGTAATGTTTGTTGCAAATATTTTTTGTCCAATTTCTTACGTGAAGTATAGCCAGCTTATACCTTAAAATTTTGCTTTTCCATAAAGGAAAAGCAAAATAACCTAACCTAAGTTACAATAACACCTAACACTACACTATAATTAAATAAATTAACTAAATTAACAACACTAAATTACAGAAAATAATAAACAAATTGCAAGATATTTAAACTAATTACACCTAATCTAATAGCCCTATCAAAATATAAAAAAAGGCCCCCCAAAATAAAAAAAAACCCTAGCCTAAACTAAACTATCAATAGCCCTTAAAAGGGCCTTTTGTGGGGCATTGCCCCAAAGAAATCAGCTCTTTTACCTGTAAAAAAAAATACAAACAACCCCCACAACAGTAAAACCCACCACCCACACAACCAACCCCCCAAATAAAATACTATCTAAAAAAAACTAAGCTCCCCATTGCCCTGAAAAGTTCATTTGGATGGGCATTGCCCTTAAAAGGGCAGTTAGCTCTTTTGCGGCCCAAACCCTAATCTAAAAAATAAAACCCACCCAATACACCCTTAAAAAGAACTAACACTAACCCCCTGAAGATCGACTTACTGTTCTGAAGACCGGACATCCATCCTCAAGGAAGCAGCAGAAGTCTTCATCCAACTGGGCCGAAGTCATCAACGAAGCTGGGAGAAGTCTTCATCCAAGCCGGGCGAAGTGGTCCTCCGGACGGGCAGAAGTCTTCATCCAGACAGCATCTTCTATCTTCATCCATCCGGCACTGAGCGGGTCCATCTTCAAGACTCGTAATACCGGCGCTATGGGAGTCCCATTGAAAAATAACTTTTTGAAATGTGCGGTAGTTGCGTTGCGTTACGGCCAAAAAAGTGTGCGGTACAGTTATACCTGCAATATTCACACCTTTGCTCAGCACCTGTCACGTATCCATTTATGTCAAAGTCCATTCATAAACCCCACTGCTAATTGCCTCCGTAATACATGCCCTTTGACGCTATTCAGTACACACACCACATAGACCAAACTTATTGAGATACCACTCACATTTGCCTTTGTCCGGAATTCATCTCCATATAGAATGCAATCAAATGCAAACAAAATGCAAACAAAAGCAGTGTTCACCTGTATTCTGCCCTGGAGACTCCACTATCACGGAAAGTCCGGCTCTTACTTTCTCTGCGTCCTGTGCGTCTCTGCTGCCTTTCTGTGTGTGTACGCTTTGGCATACCGGGCGTTCCTCCGTCACAGTATTTACAGTGGGGCGTGGTGGAAACCGCTATGCAGTGTGTGCTCACCAATGATTACAAGGAGTTATACCTGCAAGACTCGTAATACCAGCGGTAGTGAAAAGGCATCGTTATGAGGCTTTGTCACTCATAACGCAAAACTCGTAATCTAGCCGATTGTTTGTTACAATTGCGGGAAAAAGGGACACAGGGCCAGAGAGTGTTCAAACAATACAAATAAAGGTCAATCACTGTGGTGTAGCTATTGCAAGAGCTCAACACACAAAGATGCAAATTGCAGGAGCAAAAAGAGAGACAATATCAGACAAGCATCAGATGACGCAGACGACAGACACTCATTTGCTTTCAAAATTAAAGATAACCAGCTAGATGGGATAATACCAAAAGGACTAATGGTTGATACAGGAGCAACATCCCATATAATTACTGATATTGGAAAGTTTAAGAACTTTGACAAAACGTTTAAACCAGAGAAACATACAATGGAGCGCTCAGATGGGAAAAAGACAACAGACGTGGCACTGAGAAGAGGTGATGCAGAGGTTTGTCTACTTGACAGCGAGGGGAACTGAATGATGATGACACTGAAGAATGCGTTGTACATACCTACATACCCTCAAGACATCTTTTCTGTAGAGACAGCAACTTTTTTCATCCATATAATATTTTTATATCTTCTTCCACATATAGGGAGAAATAAAAAAATATATTATTGTTCTAGCACATTATTGTTCTTATCATATTTTAGTTTTTTAATATAGCACAGAGCTTCTTACACATAATCTTATCTCCATTAGTTTGTAATAGCTTCCTCAGCACTCTTGTTACCTCCTCCTACTTTCCAGAGACAGCAACAAACAGTGGAGCATCAGTTAACTTCCAGCAAGGCAGGAATACACTCATTCAAAAGAACGGTACCAAATTCACGATCCAGAAATACAGTAGACTTTACTATCTGAATACTTTTGTTGAAAATTATGACAGTTGTCATGGATGTTATGATATTCAAATGTGGCATGACATTTTAGGTCACTGTAATTATGATGATATTGCAAAACTACAAAATGTGGTAGAAGGAATGCCAATTAAAGTTAAGATTGATAAGTCTACTCTAAACTGTGAAGTTTGCACTCAGGGAAAATTTGTTCAGAGTAGGAACAGAGAACCTGATACACGAGCCACAGCTACATTAGAACTAGTACATACTGATTTAGCAGGTCCTATAGAACCACAAGCTAGAGAAGGTTTCAGATACACAATATCATTCACTAATACAAAAAATGATAGGGGGCGCCCTTGAGAGTAACCTATATGGTTATAACTTCCTAAATAGACAATTGTATCTTTATGATGATATGCAATGTAGAGATAAATGATATATTACCATATAATGCACCTATGATTACAGATATATATAATTGGTAAAAAATATAATAACTAGTGTATATAGTAAAGATAGAATACAAATAAATTACACTGTACAGATAATAGGCACAATGTTGATAAGACAGTTGTATATCGCTCAAAATATGGTAAATATTGAGTGATGATAATCACTATATTGTCCTTTATAAGGATCTTGATAGTAGAATACAAAGGCAGCAATCTGTGGTGGTCCAGGCCATGATCCAATTACAGCAATCTAAAATATCAAACAGAAACAGATGCGCCACATGGCCCAATATTGTAGGTTCCAAAGAATGGTAGATTTTGCTATATAATTGCACTCACATGTGATGGAGCACCTCAATTGGTGCAAATGGCACAGTCTGGGATCTATAACAGTCACCCAGCAGACCGACCTCCCGAATTGTTACAGGGTCTGCGTGAGATAGAAAACACAAAAAAGCCTATATGGCCTAGTATTGTATGGCTAGAGTGATTCCACACCACACTTAAAAACACTTGCTACCTTTGAATTGGTTATTATCTGAGGATATGACTGACCTATAGACCACCAAGAGGACTATTGTATGCTGTTTGCCATGGTTCTAAGTCTGTTGGGTGACTGAATTGATCCCAGCTTGTCTCTATAGCATCATTGGAGATGCTTCACCAAATGTGAATTTAAAATCTTATATAATTATCTGGTGTGGAATCACTCTAGCCATACAATACTAGGCCATATAGGCTTTTTGTGTTTTCTATCTCACACAGACCCTGTAACAATTCGGGAGGTCGGTCTGCTGGGTGACTGTTATAGATCCCAGACTGTGCCATTTGCACAAATTGAGGTGCTCCATCACATGTGAGTGCAATTATATAGCAAAATCTACCATTCTTTGGAACCTACAATATTGGGCCATGTGGCGCATCTGTTTCTGTTTGATATCATTCACTAATGATTATTCTGGTGCAGTATTTGTATATTTTCTGAAAAACAAGAGTGATGCAGTGTTAGCCACTGAAAGGTTTATTGCTGACACTGCCCCATATGGAGTCTTAAAATGTATAAGATCTGACAATGGTACTGATTTTGTAGCAAATAGTTTTAAGTCACTGCTAAGTTAGCGAGGCATAAGACATGAGACCTCAGCACCTTACTCACTCCATCAGAATGGGACTGCTGAGAGAAATTGGAGAACGCTATTTGAAATGGCAAGAGTTATGGACATATGCAGTAATGTCTGCCGCTCATATTCAAAATAGGTGCTATAATAACTGGTTAGCACAAACCCCTTATTACCTTTTGACAAGCAAAAAACCTAACCTTTGACAGAAAGAAACTAGATTCAAAATGTGAGAGAGGGATTTTTATTGGACAAGAACTGGCCCTCTTATCTAGTGTTTTATCCAGACACTGGAAAGGTCCTTAAACACAGGCATGTGAGGTTTATCACAAAGAAAGTTGTTGAAAGACAGACTCAATCTGATCTGTTACATGATGATGAGGATTGCCATAGAGAGGGCTATGCACCCACTATACTAAAGACTAATCAGACTGAAATTGAGTGTCCAGAGATAGTCCAAATTTCTGAAATATAAACTTTGAAGAGTGAGAACAATGGACAGGCAGGGAGTTACCATAATACACGTTGCCCTAAAAGAGACAGAAAAACTCCTCAATACTTGGAAGACTATGTTTCAGATTTTGAATGTGGTGATCAGATACTAACAAACATTCGGCCAGATTATGAGTTTTTGTCGGTAAGGCTGTGCGGTGCTAACACTCCTTTTTTGCTTACCGCTCCCTTAAGACAACGCTGGTATTACGAGTTTTCTGCAAGCCGGCGTTAGCCTCAAAAAAGTGAGCGTTGAGCAAAATTTAGCTCCACATCTCACCTCAATACCAGCGTTGCTTACGGTAGCGGTAAGCTGGCAAAACGTGCTCGTGCACGATTTCCCCATAGGAAACAATGGGGCTGAGCTGGCTGAAAAAAACTAACACCTGCAAAAAAGCAGCGTTCAGCTCCTAACGCAGCCCCATAGTTTCCTATGGGGAAATAAAAGTTATGTCTACACCTAACACCCTAACACGAACCCTGAGTCTATACACCTCTAATCTTACACTTATTAACCCCTAATCTGCTGCCCCGCTATCGCTGACACCTACATTATATTATTAACCCCTAATCTGCCACTCCGGACACCGCCACCACCTACATTATACTTATGAACCCCTAATCTACTGCCCCCAACATCGCCGACACCTACATTATATTTATTAACCCCTAATCTGTCCCCCCCAATGTCGCCGCAACTATATTAAATTTATTAACCCCTAATCTTCCAACCCCAATGTCGCCGCTACTATATAAAATGTATTAACCTCTAACCCTAAGTCTAACCCTAAGTCTAACCCCCCTAACTTAAATATAATTTAAATTAAACGAAATAAATTTAACATAATTAAATAAATGAATCATATTTAAAACTAAATATTTACCGATAAAATAAACCCTAAGCTAGCTACAATATAAATAATAGTTACATTGTAGCTAGCTTAGGATTTATATTTATTTTACAGGCAACTTTGTATTTATTTTAACTAGGTACAATAGTTATTAAATAGTTATTAACTATTTAATAACTACCTAGCTAAAATAAGTACAAAATTACCTGTAAAATAAACCCTAACCTAAGTTACAATTACACCTAACACTACACTATAATTAAACTAATCACCTAAACTACCTACAATTAATTACAATTAAATTAAATAAACTAAATTACGGAACCCCCCCCCCCCACTAAATTACAGGGGAAAAAAAGAATTACAAGAATTTTAAACTAATTACACCTAATCTAATCCCCCTAATAAAATAAAAAAGCCCCCCAAAATAATAAAATTCCCTACCCTATACTAAATTACAAATAGCGCTTAAAAAGGGCCTTTTGCGGGGCATTGCCCCAAAGTAATCAGCTCTTTCACCTGTAAAAAAAAATACAATACCCCCCAACATTAAAACCCACCACCCACACACCCAACCCTACTCTAAAACCCACCCAATTCCCCTTAAAAAAAAACTAACACTACCCCTTGAAGATCACCCTACCTTGAGCCGTCTTCACCCAGCCGGGCACAAGTGGACCTCCAGAGGGGCAGAAGTATTCATCCAATCTGGGCAGAAGGGGACATCCAGACCGGCAGAACTCTTCATCCAGGTGGCATCTTCTATCTTCTTCCATCCGGAGCAGAGCGGGTCCATCTTGAAGACATCCAACGCTGATTATCATCTTCCTTCTTGATCCGACGACTGAATGAAGGTTCCTTTAAGTGACGTCATCCAAGATGGTGTCCCTTCAATACCAATTGGCTGATAGAATCCTATCAGCCAATCGGAATTAAGGTAGGAAAAATCCTATTGGCTGATGCAATCAGCCAATATGATTGACCTCGCATTCTATTGGCTGATTGGAACAGCCAGTAGAATGCAAGCTCAATCCTATTGGCTGATTGGACCAGCCAATTGGATTGAACTTCAATCCTATTGGCTGATTGCATCAGCCAATAGGATTTTTCCTACCTTAATTCCGATTGGCTGATAGGATTCTATCAGCCAATTGGAATTGAAGGGACGCCATCTTGGATGACGTCAATTAAAGGAACCTTCATTCAGTCGTCGGATCAAGAAGCAAGAGGATGCTCCGCGTCTGATGTCTTCAAGATAGACCCGCTCCGCTCCGGATGTGTCAGGGTTTTTTCCCTGTTGTTTGCCATGTACTGCTTGCAGCCATTTTACTCACCTCTCTTCCTGACTATGGTGCATTGTGGGGGATGCTGCTCATTACCTACACTTCCTTTTATGGCCAGACTGGTGTGCATCATCCATGTGAGACAGTATGCAGTCTCAGAATTGTGATGTCATCACTTATTATTTAAAGGGCCTCTGTTCAGTATGCTTTGCCTTTGTGTTGTCTCAGACCTGTTTGTGAGAGTTCCTGTGTATTACCTGGCTGCCTGACGTCCTTCCTGGTTCCTGATCCCTGGCTTGTTCCTGACTCTGCTGTTTTCCTTGTTCCTGATTCCGGCTCGTCTGACTATTCGCTTTGGCTCCTTACTCGGCTTGTCTGACTACCAGCTCTGGTTTTGACTCCTGGCTTGTTATTTTACTTGTGCACTTTTTATTATTTTTTGCTATTAATAAAGGTGCGATTATTTTTGCACTTCTCGTCTCAGTCTGATTCCTGGAACCCTGACATTACGCAAAGGCCATGAATCCTGATGGTGCTAATAATCCACCTTTACCTGCCATCATTTCCAGGATGGATGAACAGAATCACCGCTTGGATCAATTTGCACTAGCCCTGCAAACCCTGCTGACTCGCACTGCACATTTGGACCAAAGTGTTCCGCAAGTTATGGCTGCTCCTGTTTCCGCTGCTGCATCTATGCCTACCAGGAGCATGTCCGGTTCTGCACCTCTACCTCAGCGATATGGAGGTGATCATATTCAGTGCAGAGGGTTTTTGAAGCAGGTGGGCATTTACTTTGAGATGTTACCTCAGGCGTTTCCCTCTGACAGAGCTAAGGTGGGATTTCTCATCTCGTTACTCTCTGACACAGCTCTTGCCTGGGCTAATCCCTTGTGGGAGACTAATAAACCTGTGATTTCAAATTACCCTGAATTTGTGGCCTCTTTTCGAAGGGTATTTGATGTTCCGGCTCGCTCCTCCTCTGCTGCTAAACGACTCATGTCCATTCCGCAAGGTACAAGATCTGTTGCTCAGTGTGCTATTGAGTTCCGTACGCTTGCCGCAGAGGTAGGTTGGAACAATGAAGCCCTTGTTGCCGCCTTCTTTCATGGGCTCTCTGATGCGATTAAAAACGAAATTGCTGCCAGAGATTTACCAGAGGATCTCGAGGCATTGGTGTCTCTTTTAATCCTAATTGACATCAGACTCTTTCAAGGACCGCTTGCAGAAGCCTCCTGTTCCGTTGTCTCCTACGTGTTCGTTCCCACCCATGCCTCCCTCTCCTCCCATGCCTCCTGGTCCCGAGTCACCAGGTACTGCTGAGCCAATGCATTTGGGATTCACGCGTCTCTCCACGGTGGAGAGGGCCTTTAGGAGGAGGGAGGGGCTCTGCCTCTATTGTGGGTTACAGGGCCACCTTTTGAAGTCTTGTCCTACACGGCCGGGAAACACTCACACCTAAGGTCCTGTCGGGGGCAGACCTTGGGTGGTTTATCCTCGTCTCCGAAACCGCTTAAGGAGAAACCTTTTGTCACGGTTGTCCTTTCCTGGGTGGACTCCTCCGTATAGTATGAATATAGTGGTGAAAGACAGCACCTTTACTGATGTCCTGGGGCACAGGAATGGGTTAGCCAAACCCCAATGTAAAGTCCAAAGAAGTAATTTTCAGCCTCCAGTACAAGTTAAAAGACCTTTGTTTCCTTGCAGGGTCCATCATACAAACAACGTTTCAAACCATAACTTGGTTCTTAATCATGTCCTGATCATTAATAAAGGTCTTTTAAATTTTACTGGAGGCTGGAAAATTACTTCTTTGGACTCCTCTATAGTCACTCAGGCTCTTGTTGACTCCGGTGCTGTGGGCTATTTCATTGACAGTGCTTTTTTATCAAAGCACTCCATTCCTGTTTTGCCTCGGTCCGTTCCGCTTGAAATTGAGGCCATTGATGGCAGGCCCCTTCAGCCCGCACTCGTTACTCACGAAACTGCTCCGTTGTCCATGGCTGTTGGGGCTCTCCATTTTGAAACCCTCCAGTTCCAGGTGATAAACTATCCGCATTTTCCGGTTGTTCTGGGTTATCCCTGGCTCCAAAAGCACAATCCCAGTCTCGACTGGCGCAGGTCCGAAATTTTGTCATGGTCCCCGCAATGTATTTCCACTTGTCTTCGGAAACCAGTTAAAGTCTTGTGCACTTCTTCGGTATCTCAATTGCCAGAGGAGTACCGAGAATTGCTAGACACATTTGACAAAGTGCGTGCCGGTACGTTGCCTCCTCACCGGTCTTACGATTGTGCCATAGACCTGCAACCCGGAGCCATTCCTCCTCGGGGCTGGGTGTACCCTCTGTCTGTTGCAGAGAATGGTGCTATGGAGTAGTATGTTGCCGATGCTCTGTCGCGGGGAATCATCCGCAAATCCTGCTCTCCTGCAGGGGCTGGCTTCTTCTTTGTGAAGAAAAAGGGTGGCAAGTTAAGACCATGTATCGATTATAGGGGTCTTAATTGTCTTACCATTAAGAATGCTTACCCTATTCTGCTCATTACGGAACTCTTTGACCGCCTTAAGGGAGCTACGGTCTTTACTAAACTTGATTTGAGAGGAGCGTACAATCTCGTTAGGATTAAGGAGGGTCACGAATGAAAAACAGCATTTAACACCAGAAACGGGCATTATGAGTATCTTGTGATGCCCTTTGGCCTATGTAATGCTCCTGCTGTTTTTCAGGAATTTATTAATGATGTCCTACGAGATCTGTTGCAACAGTGTGTTGTGGTGTACTTAGACGACATCCTCATACACTTACCCACACTTGAGGCTCATCATTCTGATGTTTCACAGGTTCTTCAGCGACTATGTGAGAACGGCCTGTTTTGTAAACTCGAGAAATGTGAGTTCCATCAGACTCAAGTAAACTTCCTAGGTTATGTTATCTCCATTGCAGGGCTCTCCATGGATCCTGACAAGTTATCTGCAGTTCTGCAGTGGCCTCGCCCAGTTGGTCTTCGGTCTATTCTACGTTTCAACGTTTTTTGGGGTTCGCCAATTACTATAGAAAGTTTATTAAAAACTTTTCTTCCTTGGTCAAACCTATCACAGACATGACCCATAAAGAAAATGATCCACTCCATTGGTCACCTACTGCCATTAAGGCCTTTGATAGTCTTAAGACTGCCTTTGCTGCCGCTCCAGTTCTGGCTCATCCTAACCCTGTCCTGCCTTTTGTTCTTGAGGTCGACTGGAGTAGGTGCCCTCTTGTCTCAACGTCCTACGCCTGATGGTTCCTTGCATCCATGTGGTTTCTTCTCTAAGAAATTGTCTCCAGCAGAGTGCAATTATAAAATTGGTGACAGGGAATTACTGGCCATAATTTTGGCACTCTAGGAATGGAGGCATCTTCTCGAGGGTACTAGCGTGCCAGTGCTCATTCTTACTGGCCACAAGAATTTAACTTATCTATCTGAAGCAAAACGTTTGTTGCCCCGACAGGCCAGATGGGCGCTACTTTTGTCTCGGTTTATTATGTGGTCTCCTACCTGCATGGTAGTAAGAATGTTAGGGCTGATGCCCTCTCTCGACAATTTTCGCCTCTGTCCAAGGAGGAGTCTGTACCTACTCCTGTTATACCTCCTGACCATATTTTGGCTACCATACGTACTAATTTGACTTCTCCCTTGGGGGAGGAGATGCTGGCTGCACAAACCAATGCACCTTCTGAGAAACCTAGTGGTAAGTGTTTTGTTCCTGAGAATCTTCGAACTAAACTTTTGCACACTTACCACTATCCTAAAGCCGCAGGCAAGAACCAAATGATTTGGTCTGTCACTCGACAATTCTGGTGGCCAGGTCTTCGTACTGATATTGCTGCATATGTTGCCTCCTGCTCAGTTTGTGCACAGAATAAGACTCCTTGACGTCTTCCTGTGGCTCTTCTTCAACCTATTGCTAATGTTGAGCGTCCTTGGACACATCTTTCCATGGACTTCATTGTCGAGCTCCCTGTTTACAATGGCAATACTGTTATCCTTATGGTGGTTGACCGTTTTTCTAAAATGTCACATTACATTCCCTTGATGAAGCTGCCTACCGCTCAGGAGCTTGCTTCGATTTTTGCCCGGGAGGTCTTCCGTTTACATGGGTTACCCAAGGAGATAGTGTCGGCCCAGGATAGCCAGTTTGTCTCCAGATTTTGGCGTTCCTTTTGTGCTCAAATGGGGATCCAGCTTTCCTTCTCCTCGGCATATCACCCTCAATCCAATGGGGCTGCGGAACGGTCTAATCAAGCTCTGGAACAGTTCCTCCATTGCTATGTCTCAGATCACCACAATAATTGGTCTGAACTGTTACCTTGGGCAGAGTTTGCTTGTAATAGTGCTATTAATGCTTCCTCCAAGTTATCCCCGTTCATGGCGAATTATGGGTTTCAACCATCCTTGTTGCCCGATTCATTCATGTCTCAGGGTATTCCGGCTTTGGAGGAGCATCTCCGGCAACTCCATTCCACGTGGGTGCAGATTCAGAATTGCCTTCATCGTTCTATGCAGCGCCATAAGTTCCAGGCTGATCGTAGGCGTCTGCCCGCACCTTCCTACCAGGTTGGTGAGAGAATTTGGCTGTCCTCCCGCAACTTGTTTTTTGCCATGTGCTGCTGGCAGCCATTTTACTCACCTCTCTTCCTGACTATGGTGCATTGTGGGGGATGCTGCTCATTTCCTACACTTCATTTTATGGCCAGACTGGTGTGCATCATCCATGTGAGACAGGATGCAGTCTCAGAATTGTGATGTCATCACTTATTATTTAAAGGGCCTCTGTTCAGTATGCTTTGCCTTTGCGTTGTCTCAGACCTGTTTGTGAGAGTTCCTGTGTATTACCTGGCTGCCTGATGTCCTTCCTGGTTCCTGATCCCTGGCTTGTTCTTGACTCTGCTGTTTTCCTTGTTCCTGATTCCGGCTCGTCTGACTATTCGCTTTGGCTCCTTACTCGGCTTGTCTGACTACCAGCTCTGGTTTTGACTCCTGGCTTGTTATTTTACTTTTGGACTTTTTATTATTTTTTTGCTATTAATAAAGGTGCGATTATTTTTGCACTTCTCATCTCAGTCTGATTCCTGGTACCCTGACAGGATGGAAGAAGATAGAAGATGCCGTCTGGATGAAGAGTTCTGACAGTCTGGATGTCCTCTTCTGCCCGGATCGGATGAAGACTTCTGCCCCTCTGGAGGTCCACTTGTGCCCGGCTGGGTGAAGATGGCTCAAGGTAGGGTGATCTTCAAGGGGGTAGTGTTAGTTTTTTTAAGGGGGGATTGGGTGGGTTTTACAGTAGGGTTGGGTGTGTGGGTGGTGGGTTTTAATGTTGGGGGTATTGTATTTTTTTTTACAGGTGAAAGAGCTGATTAATTTGGGGCAATGCCCCGCAAAAGGCCCTTTTAAGGGCTATTTGTAATTTAGTATAGGGTAGGGAATTTTATTATTTTGGGGGCTTTTTTATTTTATTAGGGGGATTAGATTTGGTGTGATTAGTTTAAAATTCTTGTAATTCTTTTTTTTCCCTGTAATGTAGTGTTTTTTTTTTTTCGTAATTTAGTTTATTTAATTTAATTGTAATTAATTGTAGGTAGTTTAGGTAATTAGTTTAATTATAGTGTAGTGTTAGCTGTAATTGTAACTTAGGTTAGGGTTTATTTTACAGGTAATTTTGTACTTATTTTAGCTAGGTAGTTATTAAATAGTTAATAACTATTTAATAACTATTGTACCTAGTTAAAATAAATACAAAGTTGCCTGTAAAATAAATATAAATCCTAAGCTAGCTACAATGTAACTATTAGTTATATTGTAGCTAGCTTAGGGTTTATTTTATCGGTAAGTATTTAGTTTTAAATAGGATTAATTTATTTAATTATGTTACATTTATTTAGTTTAATTTAAATTATATTTAAGTTAGGTGGGGGTTAGACTTAGGGTTAGACTTAGGTTTAGGTTTTAATAAATTTAATATAGTAGCGGCGACGTTGGGGTCGGAAGATTAGGGGTTAATAAATGTAGGTAGGTGTCGGCGATGTTAGGGACGGCAGATTAGGGGTTAATAAAATGTAACTAGTGTTTGCGAGGTGGGAGTGCGGCGGTTTAGGGGTTAATATATTTATTAAAGTGGCGGCGATGTCCAGTCGGCAGATTAGGGGTTAAAAATTTAGTTAAGTGTTTTTGATGTGGGGGGGACCTCAGTTTAGGGGTTAATATGTAGTTTATGGGTGTTAGTGTACTTTTAGCACTTTAGTTAAGAGTTTTATGTTCCGGCGTTAGCCCATAAAACTCTTAACTACTGACTTTTAAATGTGGTAGGAGTCTGGACAGGAGAGGGTCTACCGCTCACTTTTTCAGGCGATCGTAATACCGGTGTTAGGAAAATCCCATTAAAAAGATAGGATACGCAATTGACATAAGGGGATTTACGGTATGCTAAAATCGCGGAAAAAAAGTGAGCGGTAGACCCTTTCCTGCCTGACTCGTAATACCAGCGGGCGTTAAAAAGCAGCGTTAGGACCCCTTAACGCTGCTTTTTAAGGCTAACGCAAGACTCGTAATCTAGCCGATTGATTATTGTTACAGAGTGTTTGATGTATCACAAACCTTTAAAGATGCTATGAGTTCACCTCAGTTACAGAATTGGTTTAATGCTATGACAGAGGAAATGGATTCACTAAGAGAAAATGACACATTCACTTTGACTATATTACCAGAAGGTAAACGTTCAGTGGGGGGTCGATGGGTATATGCATTAAAAAAAAATGTTGATGGATCAGAAACATACAAAGCCAGATATGTTGCTAAAGGTTATAGTCAAGTAAAGGAATTGATTACAAGAAAGTTTTTTCTCCAACTGCAAATATTACATCAGTACGTATTTTTATGCAACTGGCAGCACAGTATGATTTACTTCTTCACCAGATGGATGTGAAAACAACCTACTTACATGCCCCAATTGATTGTGAGATTTATGTGGAACAACCTGTAGGATTTGAGGTAAAGTGCAAACAAAATGAGAAACTAGTTTTAAAATAAAAAGTATTGTATGGTCTAAAACAATCAGGTAGATATTTGAACAAGATGCTGCATGATTATTTAAATGAGAATGGGTTTGAACAAAATCCAGCAGACCACTGTGTATGTCAAGCAATTTGGACATGATAGAGTAATACTGTTAATATGGGTTGATGATCTAATTATTGGTGCCACTGCCAATGAAGAAACAGTACTTAATGACATGAAAAAAAATGCTTACAGCAAAATTTAAGATGAAAGATCTTGGAAGGATCAAACATTTCCTAAGTATTGATTTTTAACAAAGTGATGGTTTGGTAAAGATGAATCAAAAGAGATGCATATTAAAGATTCTGGAGAAGTTTGGAATGATAGATTGTAAACCCAGATCGACACCATGTGAGCAAAAACTAGACCAAAATGATCACAATGATCCAGTAGATGCAAGAAAATATTGAGAGATAGTAGGTAGCTAGCTGTATGTTATGACCTGTACAAGGCCAGATTTAAGCTGGATGATCAGTAAACTGTCACAATACTTATCAGAGCCAACAGAACAACATCTAACCACAGCTAAGCTTGTGATAGGAGGAGTTTGACTGGATACTGCTTTAGCCTAACCAAGAATGGTCCACTGATTGCATTGGAATCAAAGAAACAGCCCACAGTACTTTTATCTACATGTGAAGCTAAATACATAGCATTGGCTGCGACTACACAGGAAAGTCTGTACCTTATGCAGTTACTCAAAGGAATGGATAAAGGGTGTCATTATGAACCAATACAAATCTTTGGAGACAATCAGGGTTCAATTGCTCTTTCAGGGAATCCTGTTTGTCATCAGAGATGTAAACACATCCAACTGACAAGATGGTAGCAGATGTTATGACAAAGCCTGCAAAACAATTCAAGTTAGAAAAGTTTTTGAGTTATATGTTTCGAATGTAAGTCATGTAATATATTAATATGTTTAAAAGGGGGAAACATGCAAAATCAAACACTTGAGAGCAAGTGGGGGTGTTGAGATATAAACTGAAAGTGCTCTTACAGTGTTGTAGCCTATATACATTGTATGTTAACAGAAGTGGTAAATAAAGTTTATTTTATGTTGTTACCTCCTCCTTCCTCCTGGCACAGGAAGCAGAAGCACTGTAGTATAATAAAGACAAAAACAAGAAGTGCCTGTGTGATTTTTCCTCCATCTTTATATAAAATAATTTATTTACAGTTAGCCCAGCGATTTTCAACCAGTGTGCCGCGGCACACTAGTGTGCCGTGAGAGATCCTCAGGTGTGCCGCGGCAGACTGACAGGCTCATCATTATTTATTTTTTTTGCAAATTAATATTTAATAGATACGTCCCCATAGATTCCTAGTGGGTAATAAAAAAAACTGTAATGAGACCAGCTCACCATTGGCATCACACATACATAGCCTAGTGAGTAAAAAGCTAATGTGCCTAATACCACCCTGCCCGCTAGCAGTCTTGTTTCTTTTTCATCTGCCAGTTTGTGCATCTCTTGCTTACACTCCTCCCATAGAATCTATATGGGAGGAGTGTAAGCAGGAGACGCACAAACTGGCAGAGGAAAAAGAAAGCCCTTTAAGATCTTCACTAGCAGGAGACGGCACAGCTCCTCAGGAGACGGCACAGCTCCTCAAGCAGCTATGCCATCTCCTGCTGCTGTGACTCCCAGGACGCTTTAGCTTGTCTTACACTTTCCTCCCACTGCTGCTTCTTCTCACACTCCTTAGCCGCGGCTGGAATGACAGCTTCTAAGGATCAAAGCTGGAGTGATCGGTACAGGTTGTTTGCCTTTAGTGGCTGCTCCGCTTACTGCTGCAGCTCTCAACCTCACCATAGTCCTCAAACTGGTCCTCGAGTCTGGGCTAGTGAAGATCTCAAAGGGCTTGGTCCATACTGCCTGGAAGCTACTGTCCAGGTGAGTGGACTCCAGAGGGTCAGGGTTAGAATATTTAGGTAGGAAGTGACTGCTGGTTATGGGCTCCTCCTCTGTGCTCTCCAAACCAGAGACCCATCCTAAACTCCCAGCTATCACATAAAGCTCTTTCCGGTCTGGGGGGATGATTTAAATCTCCTGCTCTGTTCTCCTCCTGCCCATAGTGAAACCATTGTGACTCCTTGGGAGGAGGGAAGTAGTCACTTCCATCATTTTTGTTTAATTTTTTTTTATTATTATTGTTATTGGGCCCTGGCAGTGGCGTCGCTACAGGGGGGCAAGAGGGACCCGCACTTCTTGAAGTGCAACAAGTGCAGTCTCCCCCTCCTCCTCTCTGCCTGCGCACAGCACTTCACAGCCTTACAGGCAGAAATCCAGCAATTGTATGGTAAGTGGGACAGTCACAACAGGATGTTTAACAGTGGGGCTGTTGGCTTAAAGTTAATTTATGTCTGCTGATGCAAATGCTTCCTTAATGTCTGATGTTGTCTGGCAAAGTGCTCTCAGCCTCCCTCCTCCCTCCCTTTGAACATCACACCTGGTGCAGAGGGAAAAACATCTCATAATTATATATATATATATATATATATATATATATATATATATATATATATATATATATATATATACTGTATTGATTATTAGGCTACAATGTGCGATTTTGTAAAATGCTGGGATGGTGCCACGGCAAAACAAAGGTTGAAAATCACTGAGTTAGCCTACCCTAATAGTAACAGAATAGTAACAGCCCCATACACTATCATAGAGAGAACAGGAGCAGTGATAATGAAAATGCACACATCATATAAACATCTGCCCTATAAAAACAAAATTTATGCTTAACTGATAAATTTCTTTTTTTCTGGGCATGGAGAGTCCACAACGTCATTCCAATTACTAGTGGGATGTTCAACTAGTGGGATATTCAACTCCTGGTCAGCAGGAGGAGGCAAAGAGCACCCTATTAAAACTGTTAAGTGTAACTTCCTTTACCCATAATCCCTAGACATTCAGCTGAAGGAAAATGGAAAAAGAAGATAACACAAGGGTATAGAAGTGCCTGAGGTTTACTCAAAAAAACTGCTGAATTATAATTTAAAAAGAGGGCAGGGTCATGGACTCTCCATGCCCGGAAAGAAAGAAATTTATCAGGTAAGCATACATTTTGTTTTCTTTCCTATGGCATGGAGAGTCCACAACGTCATTCCAATTACTAGTGGGAACCAATACCCAAGCTAGAGGACATGGAGTGAAAAGGGAGGGAGAACAAGGCAGGAGGACCTAAACAGAAGGTACCACCGCTTGAAGAATCTTTCTCCCAAAAGAGGCCTCAGCTGAGGCAAAAGTATCAAATTTGTAGAATTTGGAAAAGGTATGCAAAGAGGACCATGTTGCTGCCTTGCAAATCTTTTCCACAGAAGCTTCATTTTTGAAAGCCCTGGATGAGGAGATAGCCCTAGTGAAATGAGCCGTAATTCTCTCAGCAGGCTGCTGTCCAGCTGTCTCCTAAGCAAAACGAATCATACTTCTTAACCAGAGGGAAAGGGTAATAGAAGTGGTCTTCTGACCCATACGCTTTCCAGAGGAAACCACAAACAGGGCAGAAGATTGCTGAAAATCTTTAGTAGCTGGTAGGTAAAATTTCAGAGCACGCACAACATCCAAGTTACGCAAAAGACGTTCCTTATGAGAAGATGGATTAGGACAAAAAGAAGGAACAACAATTTCCTGAATAATGTTTAGATCCGACACCACCTTAGAGATAAAACACAATTAAGTACAAAGGACTGCCTTATCTGCATGAAAAATAAGGTACAGGGAATCACACTGCAGAGCTGAAAGCTCAGAAACTCTGCGAGTGGAAGAAATAGCAAGAGGAAACAAAACCTTCCAAGATAACAATTTTATATCAACAACATGCATTTGCTCAAGCCTGTTGCAAAACTTTAAGAACAAGATTAAGGCTCCAAGAAGGAGCAACAGGTTTAAACAAAGGCCTGATTCTGACCAGGGTCTGAACAAAAGCTTGAACATCTGGCAAATCTGGCAGACATTTGTGCAAAAGAATAGACAGTGCAGAAATCTGACCCTTCGGAGTACTGACTGACAAACCTTTCTCTAGGCCATCATGAAGAAAAGGAAAATATGGGGAATCCTCACTCAGTTCCAGGAGAAACCCTTAGAAAAGAAGGCACCTGAATCAAGATATAGTCCAGGACAGATGCCACCTTAAACCCTAAACATCTGGCTAGTGCCAGAAGAGCCCAATCGAACCCCCGTAAGATTCAAAGAGTAGAGGCTAAGTCTAAAATTTTGTAATTATCTACTATAGGAAAGGGATAAAAAAAAGGTTAAGAATCCCTAGAGCATACATTTAAAATGTATAGAGCAAATTAAGCAATTATGATGCTTATAACAATAACAGTATATACCTATACTGAATTATAACAAATCAGGATAGAGATAAATAAAATAAATGTTGATAATCCCTTAACCCATACTATAAATAAAAATAGTCAGAATGACTCACTTATATACTATAGCCTACCTTACGCAGACTTCCCCTAAATGCAATAGCATTGCTGAATACACAGCTGTAAGGGTAACTAGGGTTAAAACAGGAATCCAGCTGGTAGATTGGAGATTTACCCACTGAATTACAAGTGGTCAGATTAATAACAATCTCCCGTATATATTTTTCTACCGCAGAAAAAAATAAAAATAAGTAGAACATGGATAATCCCTAAGACATATATATATGTTCAACAGGAAAGATAAGCCGACAAAAGACATAACAATATCCAGAAGATATTTCCATGGTAGGAGGAAAATAAATCATATAAATATTAATATTCCCCTACTTATGTCTTAAATATGCACAGCAGACACAAGATAAGATAAGCATTTCTAGTGCTTATAACTAGTGATGTCGTGAACTGAAAATTTTCCGTTCGCAAACTGCGAATGCGAACATCCACAACTGTTCGCAAACCGCCATTGACTTCAATAGGCAGGCGAATTTTAAAACCCACAGGGACTCTTTCTAGCCACAATAGTGATGGAAAAGTTGTTTCAAGGGGACTAACACCTGGAGTGTGGCGTGCCGGAGGGGGATCCATGGGAAAACTCCCATGAAAAATTACATAGTTGATGCAGAGTCTGGTTTTAATCCATAAAGGGCATAAATCACCTAACATTCCTAAATTGTTTGGAATAACGTGCTTTAAAACATCAGGTATGATGTTGTATCGATCAGGTAGTGTAAGGGTTATGCCCGCTTCACAGTGACAGACCAAACTCCCCGTTTAACGCACCGCAAACAACCGCAAACAGTCAATTTGCACAACCACGAGATAGATAGATTTGATAGATACATAGATACATAGATTAGATAGATAGATCAATAGATGCAATATACATTTGATAGATACGATAGATAGATAGATAGATTTGATAGATAAATAGATAGATTTGATAGATATATAATTTCCCAGACAGAGAATTACAAGACGTGCGGTCTGGGACCCATGGTAAGGTTCCCAGAGGCAGTTGCGGCGCCAGGAGACGTGTATATGGCATGGATTTTAGGAACCGGGAGATGGAAAAATATGCTTGGTCGGTCCTCCTACTTCAAATTTGGGGCACTGTGCGTGCAATCTACTGTGCCACCAGATATGAGTGGTGTGTTAAGTAGTACTATTCTGATCAGTTTAATACCTGTTACTCCCCCCTATCGGGGGAGGTGTATATGGCATGGATTTTAGGAACCGGGAGATGGAAAAAGATGCTTGGTCGGTCCTCCTACTTCAAATTTGGGGCACTGCGTGTGCAATAGTGGCCAGACTTTTAGCCGACGGACATTTGGCCGACGGACATTTGGCTGAAACACAAGTGGCTGTGGGGTGGCCTGCCTCTGCCTGTCATTTTTTTTTAAATGTACACTTACACTACTATTAAACAAGATATGAGTGGTGGCACTGGGCAAGTGGGCACAGTATACGCTGTGAGCCTGACACAAAAATGCAGACTGATGTTTCACAGTCCAAAAAGTTTTATTTTTTTTTTAAATGTACACTTACACCTAGATTTAGAGTTCTGCGGCCAAAGAGGTGCGTTAGCTACGCGTGCTTTTTTCTGGCCGCACCTTTTAAATACCGCTGGTATTTAGAGTTCACAGAATGGCTGGGTTTTCAGTGCGTTAGGCTCCAAAAAGGGAGCGTAGAGCATAATTTAACGCCACTGCAACTCTTGATACCAGCAGTGCTTACGGACGCGGCCAGCTTCAAAAACGGGCTTGTGCACGATTCCCCCATAGAAAACAATGGGGCTGTTTGAGCTGAAAAAAAAACTAACACCTGCAAAAAAGCTGCGTTCAGAAACACTTCCTATGCCTGCACCTAACACCCTAACATGTACCCCGAGTCTACACACCCCTAGCCTTACACTTATTAACCTCTAATGTGCCGCCCCCGCTATCGCTGACACATGCATATTTTTTTAACCCCTAATCTGCCGCTCCGTAAACCTCCGCTACCTACATTATCCCTATGTACCCCTAATCTGCTGCCCATAACACCGCTGACCCCTATATTATATTTATTAACCCCTAATCTGCCCCCCACAACGTCGCCTACACTTATTAACCCCTAATCTGCCGAGCGCACCGCACCGCTACTATAATAAACTTATTAACCCCTAATCCGCCTCACTCCCGCCTCAATAACCCTATAATAAATAGTATTAACCCCTAATCTGCCCTCCCTAACATCGCCGACACCTAACTTCAATTATTAACCCCTAATCTGCTGACCGAACCTCGCAGCTACTGTAATAAATGGATTAACCCCTACAGCTAAGTCTAACCCTAACCCTAACACCCCCCTAAATTAAATATAATTTTATTCTAACAAAATAAATTAACTCTTATTAAATAAATTATTCCTATTTAAAGCTAAATACTTACCTGTAAAATAAACCCTAATATAGCTACAATATAAATTATAATTATATTATAGCTATTTTAGGATTTATATTTATTTTACAGGCAACTTTGTATTTATTTTAACCAGGTACAATAGCTATTAAATAGTTAAGAACTATTTAATAGCTAAAATAGTTAAAATAATTACAAAATTACCTGTAAAATAAATCCTAACCTAAGTTACAATTAAACCTAACACTACACTATCAATAAATGAATTAAATACAATACCTACAATTATCTACAATTAAACCTAACACTACACTATCAATAAATTAATTAAATACAATACCTACAAATAAATACAGCCAATCGGAATTAAGGTAGGAATATTCTGATTGGCTGATGGAATCAGCCAATCAGATTCAAGTTCAATCCGATTGGCTGATTGGATCAGCCAATCATATTGAGCTCGCATTCTATTGGCTGATCGGAACAGCCAATAGAATGCGAGCTCAATCTGATTGGCTGATCCAATCAGCCAATCGGATTGAACTTGAATCTGATTGGCTGATTCCATCAGCCAATCAGAATATCCCTACCTTAATTCCGATTGGCTGATAGAATCCTATCAGCCAATCGGAATTCGAGGGACGCCATCTTGGATGACGTAATTTAAAGGAACTGTCATTCGGCTAGTAGGCGTCGGTTGAAGAGGATGTTCCGCGTCGGCTTGGAAGAAGATGGCTCCGCTACGCTCCGGAAGAAAGAAGATTGAAGATGCGGCTTGATAGAAGACTTCATCCCGATGATGGACTTCCGACTTCAGCCCGATGATGGAGTTCTTCAGCCGCCGCTTGGATCCAGACTTCAGCCCGAGGATGGATGTCACTCTTCAGCCCCCCGCTTGGGCTTGGATCAAGACTTCGGACCCTCTTCTGGACAGATCGGGACCCGGTGAGGTGAAGACAAGGTAGGGAGATCTTCAGGGGCTTAGTGTTAGGTTTATTTAAGGGGGGTTTGGGTTAGATTAGGGGTATGTGGGTGGTGGGTTGTAATGTTGGGGGGGGTATTGTATGTTTTTTTTTACAGGCAAAAGAGCTGCATTCTTTGGGGCATGCCCCGCAAAGGGCCCTTTTCAGGGCTGGTAAGGTAAAAGAGCTTTGAACTTTTTTATTTTAGAATAGGGTAGGGCATTTTTTTATTTTGGGGGGCTTTGTTATTTTATTAGGGGGCTTAGAGTAGGTGTAATTAGTTTAAAATTGTTGTAATATTTTTCTAATGTTTGTAAATATTTTTTTATTTTTTGTAACTTAGTTCTTTTTTATTTTTTGTACTTTAGTTAGTTTATTTCATTGTATTTATTTGTAAATATTGTATTTAATTAATTTATTGATAGTGTAGTGTTAGGTTTAATTGTAACTTAGGTTAGGATGTATTTTACAGGTAATTTTGTAATTATTTTAACTATTTTAGCTATTAAATAGTTCTTAACTATTTAATAGCTATTGTACATGGTTAAAATAAATACAAAGTTGCCTGTAAAATAAATATAAATCCTAAAATAGCTATAATATAATTATAATTTATATTGTAGCTATATTAGGGTTTATTTTACAGGTAAGTATTTAGCTTTAAATAGGAATAATTTATTTAATAAGAGTTAATTTATTTCGTTAGATTTAAATTATATTTAACTTAGGGGGGAGTTAGTGTTAGGGTTAGACTTAGCTTTAGGGGTTAATCCATTTATTACAGTAGCGGCGAGATTCGGTCGGCAGATTAGGGGTTAATAATTGAAGTTAGGTGTCGGCGATGTTAGGGAGGGCAGATTAGGGGTTAATACTATTTATTATAGGGTTATTGAGGCGGGAGTGAGGCGGATTAGGGGTTAATAACTTTATTATAGTAGCGGTGCGGTCCGCTCGGCAGATTAGGGGTTAATAAGTGTAGGCAGGTGGAGGCGACGTTGAGGGGGGCAGGTTAGGGGTTAATAAATATAATATAGGGGTTGGCGGTGTTAGGGGCAGCAGATTAGGGGTACATAAGTATAATGTAGGTGGCGGTCGGCAGATTAGGGGTTAAAAATTTTTTATCGAGTGGCGGCGATGTGGGGGGACCTCGGTTTAGGGGTACATAGGTAGTTTATGGGTGTTAGTGTACTTTAGAGCACAGTAGTTAAGAGCTTTATAAACCGGCGTTAGCCCAGAAAGCTCTTAACTACTGACTTTTTTCTGCGGCTGGAGTTTTGTCGTTAGATTTCTAACGCTCACTTCAGCCACGACTCTAAATACCGGCGTTAGAAAGATCCCATTGAAAAGATAGGATACGCAATTGACGTAAGGGGATCTGCGGTATGGAAAAGTCGCGGCTGGAAAGTGAGCATTAGACCCTTTCCTGACTGAGTCTAAATACCGGCGTTAGCCCAAAACCAGAGTTAGGAGCCTCTAACGCTGGTTTTCACGGCTACCGCCCAACTCTAAATCTAGGCCTTACACTACTATTAAACAAGATATGAGTGGTGGCACTGGGCAATTGGGCACAGTATATGCTGTGAGCCTGACACAAAAAAGCAGACTGATGTTACAAAAAAGCAGACTGATGTTTCACAGTCCAAAAAGTTTTTTTTGTTTTTAAATGTACACTTACACTACTATTAAACAAGATATGAATGGTGGCACTGGGCAAGTGGGCACAGTATACGCTGTGAGCCTGACACAAAAAGCAGACGATGTTTGACAGTCCAAAAAGTTTTTATTTTTTTAAATGTACACAGTACACAGTGGGCACAGTATACGCTGTGAGCTTGGCACACACGCTGGCAGGCAGGCAACTGCAATTAGATTACACAAGCAGACTGATGTTTCACAGTCAAAAAAGTTTTTTTTTTTTAAATTATTTACACTACTGTTACACCAGATATGAGTGGTGGCACTGGGCAAGTGGGCCTGGCACACACACTGGCAGGCAGGCAACTGCAATTAGATTACACTAGCAGACTGATGTTTCAAAGTAAAAAAAGTTTTTTTTTTTTTAAATTATTTACACTACTGTTACACCAGATATGAGTGGTGGCACTGGGCAAGTGCGCCTGGCACACACGCTGGCAGGCAGGCAACTGCAATTAGATTACACTAGCAGACTGATGTTTCACAGTCAAAAAAGTTTTTTTTTAATTATTTACACTACTGTTACACCAGATATGAGTGGTGGCACTGGGCAAGTTGGCCTGGCACACACACTAGCAGGCAGGCAACTGCAATTAGATTACACTAGCAGACTTATGTTTCACAGTCAAAAAAGTTTTTTTTTTTTAAATTATTTACACTACTGTTACACCAGATATGAGTGGTGGCACTGGGCAAGTGGGCCTGGCACACACGCTGACAGACAGGCAACTGCAATTAGATTACACTAGCAGACTGATGTTTCACAGTCAAAAAAGTTTTGCTTTTTTTAATTATTTACACTACTGTTACACCAGATATGAGTGGTGGCACTGGGCAAGTGGGCCTGGCAAACACGCTAGCAGGCAGGCAACTGCAATTAGATTACACTAGTAGACTGATGTTTCACAGTCAAAAAAGTTTTTTTTTTTTTTTTTTTTAATTATTTACACTACTGTTACACGAGATATGAGTGGTGGCACTGGGCAAGTGGGCCTGGCACACACGCTGGTAGGCAGGCAACTGTAATTAGATTACACTAGCAGACTGATGTTTCACAGTCAAACAAGTTTTTTTTTTTTATTATTTACACTACTTTTACACCAGATATGAATGTTGGCACTGGGCAAGTGGGCACAGTATATGCTGTGAGCCTGACACACACTCTGGCAGGCAGGCAGCTGCAATTAGATTACACAGGAAAAAAAAAAAGCAGCCCTAAAAATGGCTTTTTGGGGTGCTGTCCTTACAGCAGAGATCAGATGAGTCCTTCAGGACTGTAGTGGACACTGAATACACTAGCCTAGCTATCAATTTCCCTATTAAATCAGCAGCAGCTACACTGTCCCTCCTCTCACTAAGAAAGCAGCTTCCGAATGAATCTAAAATGGCTGCTGTCCAGGAGCTGGGAGGGTCTGGGAGGGAGTGTCTGTTGCTGATTGGCTGGAATGTGTCTGCAGACTGTGAGATACAGGGTCAAAGTTTACTCAATGATGACGAATAGGGGGCGGATCGAACATCGCATATGTTCACCCGCCGTGGCGAACGCGAACAAGCTATGTTCGCCGGGAACTATTCTCCAGCGAACAATTCGCGACATCACTACTTATAACATAGTAATATATTCTACTGTAGAACAGAAGGATAATATAATTTGACCTAATGTTTAAAACATAGTCTAATTAAACAGTACTGTGGAAATATAGGGATAAACCATGCAGATGGAAATAATCCCTAAAACATACAAGAATGTGATACAGGATAATTGGACATCATATTGATAACAATGCCCAGTATATACCTATACTTAAAAAGGAAAGGGATAAACCATGAACATGGTGACAATCTTAAACAAACATACAAACTGTAGAAATTTGTCATCACCAGTAGGTGGGTATAAATAATATATGAATCCCTGCTAAATAGAACAGAGAAAAAGATTAATCATATGAGAGACCCTCAAGATTTACCAACAGAATGAGAGGGAAATGTAATGCACCTTAATACATGACAATATAATAAAGGAGCATGCATTAGCAATACATTGCCACCAGATGGCGACAAGTAATAGTGAAAACACACGGCTAGATTTAGAGTTTTGCGGCCAACGGGGTGCGTTAGCTACGCGTGTTTTTTTCCCCCGCACCTTTTAAGTGTTGCTGGTATTTAGAGTTCTCTGAAGGGCTGCGTTAGGCTCCAAAAAGGGAGCGTAGAGGAATATTTACCGCCACTTTAACTCTAAATACCAGCGTTGCTTACGGTAGCGGCCAGTTGGAAAACGTGCTTGTGCACGATTCCCCCATAGGAAACAATGGGGCAGTTTGAGCTGCAAAAAAGCAGCGTTCAGCTCCTAACGCAGCCCCATTGTTTCCTTAGGGGAAACACTTCCTAAGTCTGCACCTAACAGCCTAACATGAACCCCGAGTCTAAACACCCCTAACCTTACACTTATTAACCCCTAATCTGCCATCCCCGCTATCGCTGACCTCTGCATATTATTATTTACCCCTAATCTGCCGCTCCGGACACCGCCGCAACCTACATTATACCTATGTACCCCTAATCTGCTGCCCCTAACACCGCCGACCCCTATATTATATTTATTAACCCCTAATCTGCCCCCCCAACATCGCCACTACCTTAACTACACTTATTAACCCCTAATCTGCCGACCGGACCTCGCCGCTACTCTAATAAATGTATTAACCCCTAAACCGCCTCACTCCCGCCTCGCAAACCCTATAATAAATAGTATTAACCCCTAATCTGCCCTCCCTAACATCGCTGACACCTAATTTAAAGTATTAACCCCTAATCTGCCGACCGGACCTCGTCGCTACTCTAATAAATGTATTAACCCGTAAAGCTAAGTCTAACCCTAACCCTAACACCCCCCTAAATTAAATATAATTTTAATCTAACAAAATAAATTATTTCTTATTAAATAAATTAATCCTATTTAAAGCTAAATACTTACCTGTAAAATAAACCCTAATATTGCTACAATATAACGAATAATTATATTGTAGCTATTTTAGGATTTATAGTTTTTTTTTTATGATCGGAAACAGCCAATAGAATGCAAGCTCAATCTGATTGGCTGATTGGATCAGCCAATCCGATTGAACTTGAATCTGATTGGCTGATTCAATCAGCCAATCAGATTTTTCTACCTTAATTCCGATTGGCTGATAGAATCGGAATTCGACGGACACCATCTTGGATGACGTCATTTAAAGGTACCTAATTCCTCGTTCAGTCTTGGTGCCGGATGGATGCTCCACGGCGGAGGAGTGAAGAAAGAAGATTGAAGATGCCGCTTTGCTTGAAGACATCGCCGGATGGAAGAAGACTTCACTGCCGCTTGATTGAAGACATCGCCGGATGGAAGAAGACTTCACTGCCGCTTGATTGAAGACATTGCCCGGATGGAAGAAGACTTCTCTGCCGCTTGATTGGACATCGCCCGGATCGGATGAAGAGTTCATCCCGGCTGGGTGAAGACAAGGTAGGGAGATCTTCAGGGGGGTAGTGTTAGGTTTTTTTAAGGGGGGTTTAGAATAGGGGTATGTGGGTGGTGGGTTGTAATGTTGGGGGGTGGTATTGTATTTTTTTATTAAAGGGAAAAGAGCTGTTTTCTTTGGGGCATGCCCCGCAATAAGCCCTTTTAAGGGCTGGTAAGGTAAAAGAGCTGTGAACTTTTTTAATTTAGAATAGGGTAGGGAATTTTTTTTATTTTGGGGGGCTTTATTATTTTATTAGGGGACTCAGAATAGGTGTAATTAGCTTAAAAATCTTGTAATATTTTTTTTATTTTTTGTAATTTAGTGTTTGTTTTTTTGTGATTTAGTTTAGTTTATTTTATTGTATTTTAGTTTAGATATTTGTAGTTTATTTAATTTATTGATAGTGTAGGTGTATTTGTAACTTAGGTTAGGATTTATTTTACAGGTAAATTGGTAATTATTTTAACTAGGTAGCTATTAAATAGTTATTAACTATTTAATAGCTATTGTACCTAGTTAAAATAAATACCAAGTTACCTGTAAAATAAATATAAACGCTAAAATAGCTACAATGTAATTATTAATTACATTGTAGCTATCTTAGGGTTTATTTTATAGGTAAGTATTTAGATTTAAATAGGAATATTTTAATTAATAATATTAATATTAATTAGATTTATTTTAATAAGAATTTAGTTAGGGATGTTAGAGTTAGATAGGGTTATTATACTTAATATATATATAATATAATAACGATATTAACTATATTAACCCTAATATAATTAGGGATAATATTAATATATATAATATAATAACGATATTAACTATATTAACCCTAATATAATTAGGGTTAATATAGTTAATATATATAATATAATAACTATATTAACTATATTAACCCTAATATAATTAGGGTTAATATAGTTAATATAGGTGGCGGCGGTGTAGGGGGATTAAATTAGGGGTTAATATTTTTAAAATAGATGGCGGCGGTGTAAGGGGCTCACTTTAGGGGGTAGGTAAGGTAGATGGCGGCGGTGTAAGGGGCTCACTTTAGGGGGTAGGTAAGGTAGATGGCGGCGGTGTAAGGGGCTCACATTAGGGGGTATGTAATGTAGCTGGCAACGGTGTAGGGGGATCACATTAGGGGGTTATACTTTTAATGTAGGTGGCGGTGGGGTCTGTGTGCGGTGGTTTAGGGGTTAAATACTTTATTAGGGATTGCGGCGGGGGATCGCTGTTGACAGGTAGATAGACATTGCGCATGCGTTAGGTGTTAGGTTTATTTTGCAGGTAGTTTAGGGAGTTACGGGGCTCCAGTAGACAGCGTAAGGCTTACTACTGCTGCATTTTGTGGCGAGGTGAAAATGGAGTAAGATTTCTCCATTTTCACCACGTAAGTCCTTATGCTGTATATTGGATACCAAACTGCGCTGGTTTGGTATACCTGCCCATGGCCCAAAAAACTACGGGCGAAGGCAGAAATATACGAGCGTAACTTATAGGATACCAAACAGCACAAATTTCGGCATCGCCGGCTTTAGCAGGCGACGCTGCATATCGGATTGGGCCCGATCTCGGTTATTTAAAAACGTAACATAAGAAGATAATATTGCATATTTCATAATCTATTGTTCTGCACATAGCAGAAAATGTTCTATTTATTCTTAAAGAGATATTTAAATATACATCTGAACAAATATATATTTTTACCTTTTTATAATATCTATTTAAAGAGATAGTAAATCCTAGCCTTTCTGAAATGCTAAGATTTACCAGTGCAACAAATAATGGGGACTTTCAGTCATAAAGTATAAAATACTTCATGCTGAAAGTTCCTTTATTTATCTGTAGCGTTTGCCATGCTGAGCACCTCAGGCCACCCATGGCTAAAATCGCCTAAGTGATAAAAAGCGTTCTGCTGTGGGCTGCCTAAGACTCAGCACGGCGAATACAGCAGACAAATAAAGGAACTTTTTTTATGTGTTGCTTTGGTAAATCCTAGCGTTTCACAGTTGCTTTGGTAAATCCTAGCGTTTCACAAACGCTAGGTTACTATCACTTAAAACACTTTATTAAATATGAATATATTATTATACCTTATTTATAAAGCGCCAACATATTCCGCAGCGCTGTCCATTGGTATAATTCATTTAGATAAAACAATGTTATTAAACTTGTAAGAGACAAGACAAAATTTTACAAACACATATAGGAAGAATTAAGGACCCTATTTCCGTGGCAATTTACAATCTAGAAGGATAGGAGGTTGAGAAGCAGGAGGTGAGGACTGCAAGACTGAGAAAGATGTTAATGAAGGAAGTGAAATTAATTTATTATTGAGTTGGGTGGTAGGCTTCACTGAACAAAAAAGTCTTCAGGGAGCATTTAAAAGAAGAAAGATTAGGGGAAAGCCTGACAGGACGAGGGAGAATGTTCCAGAGGGTAGGTGCTGCACGACAGAAGTCCTGCAGCCTAGCATGGGAAGAGGTGATAGTCGAAGATGCAAGGAGCAGGTCATTATTGGATCTTAGTAGGCAGGCTGGAGAATACTTGTTGATTAGAGAGGATAAGTAGTGGGGAGCGGCGTTGGTGAGAGCTTTGTATGAAAGGGTGAGAATTTTGAATTTAATTCTGATGTGAATGGGGAGCCAATAAAGGGACTCGCAGAGAGGTGCAGCAGATACAGAGCGACAGGAAAGGTGGATTAGCCTGGCAGAGGCATTTAAGATGGATTGAAGGGGGGAGAGGTGGGATAGAGGAAGGCCAGTAAGTAGGTTATTGCAGTATTTAAGTCGGGAAATAACAAGGGAGTGGATTATTTGCTTTGTGATGTTAGCACTCAGAAAATGGAGAATCTTGGAAATATTGCGTAGGTGGTTGTGGCAGGATGAAGAAAGAAATTGGATGTGGGGGATGAAGGATAGATTTGAGTCAAGTGTAACTCCTAGGCAGCGGACTTGGGGCAAAGGGGAGATGGTGATGGCGTAAACAGAGATAGAAAAGTCAGAAGTTGACGTAGAGCTTGGGGGGGGGATTAGAAGGAGCTCAGTCTTGGACATGTTAATCTTTAGGTGGTGAGAGGTCATCCAGGAAGAAATACCATATAAGCAGTCGCTGACATGAGAAAAGACAGAGGGAGAGAGAGCGCGGGTGGAGAGGTAGATCTGGGTGTCATCAGCATAGAGGTGGTATTTGAAGCCATAACTGTTTTTAAGTTTACCCAGTGAAGAAGTATAAATGGAGAAGAGTAGAGGACCCAGAACAGATCCTTGAGGTACTCCAACAGACATAGGCATTGGAGAGGAGGAGTCACCAGCAAATGACACGGAAAAAGACCTGTGATAAAGATAAGAGTGAATCCAAGAAAGAGCAGTGTCACAGAGGCCAAAAGAGCTAAGGGTCTGTAGGAGGATGCGGTGGTCAACTATGTCAAAGGCAGCTGAGAGGTCAAGTAAGATGAGTATGGAGTAGTGGCCATTACTTTTAGCAGAAAGAAGATAGTTATTAACCTTGGTAAGGGCAGTCTCAGTTGAGTGTTTGGGGCGGAATCCAGATTGCAGGGGGTCAAGCAAGGAGTTGGTGGACAGGAAGTGGGTTAGATGATTGTAAACTAGTTTTTCAAGGAGTTTTGATGTTAGTGGAAGCAGTGATATTGGGTGGTAGCTTTCAGGAGAATTGGGATCAAGGGAGGGTTTTTTGAGTATGGGAGTGGCCTTTGCATGTTTGAAAGAAGATGGGAATGAACCGGTAAAGAGAGATAGGTTGAAGATGTGAGTGAGAGCAGGAGTGATGGGAAGGGATAGGGTCAAGCAGGCAGGTAGTGAGGCATGAGGAAGATAGTAGCGAAGAGACTTCATT
Organism: Bombina bombina; assembly: GCF_027579735.1. Taxonomy (NCBI): domain Eukaryota; kingdom Metazoa; phylum Chordata; class Amphibia; order Anura; family Bombinatoridae; genus Bombina; species Bombina bombina. The sequence goes on along the minus strand of NC_069499.1, from coordinate 1,265,405,217 downwards.
CTCAGTGGCTAGATAGAAAATGCAGAAGGTGGCAGATGGAGTAACTGGGTCTGTTGTTGGAAGTTTGCAGGTTGGTGTTGGGATGTTGTTTCGGATAGTACGTGTTTTGTTTAAAAAGTCTGCCAGGTCTTGAGCACTAAAGACAGACGGGGGTGGTGGAGCAAGTGGGTAGAGGAGAGAGTTAACGGTGGAGAAGAGTCGTTCAGGGTTTGAGGAAAGAGTAGATATGAGAGAAGAGAAGTAGGTTTGCTTTGCTAAGTGAAGGGCAGAAGTGTATGAATGAAGAATAAACTTATAGTGTATGAAATCAGGTTCAGAATGAGTTTTTCTCCAGGCATGCTCAGCAGTACGGGAGCATTTTTTGCATATAGCGTGTTTGCTGAATATAGCATAAATATGTTTTTTCATGTAAAGTCCGATGTAAGACCATACATCGGGCTTTACCCGGGTTAGTGTTACTTTCGTTGACTAAAACTAGACTAAAGAGGAAATGGCAGCATGTTAGGAGAGCTGCTGATAGATGCCCTGAAATCTTCAGATTTATATAGCTACAAAGGCTGAACACAAGTCATCCAGGTTGGCAGGATCCCTCAACCACACTAGTGCAGCATTGCAGGAGGAAAACCGGAGCTCACAACACCCGTGACTACCCCTCCTGGGACCCGGTCGGATCACAATGATAAATTTAGGTCCCGGCTTCACTGCGGCCTATTTCGGCACCTTCCCTAAAACGGATTAACAGACCCACCAATGTTACAGAATTACAAGCCTGGATAGCTGACCGCTATGAGATATGAGCATGTGTCCCAACACCAAGCAGCGGATATAAGCTGGCCCAGAAAGAGAACGTCTCTGCATCGAGACCCTGGCTTGCGTGCGGCCTGCATTACAGTTCATTAAGCGAATGATGTGACGCAGGGAAATCTGTCGACTTGTAAAGATATCAGCTGGCCATCTCTCCAGGGAACAATATAACTACCCCAAGTTTCTATGGTTTAATAGGAGTGCTCAGAGAATCAGCAATAGCCTGTGCGATAATTAACTGTGTATATGTACCTTCCCCTGGTATGGGGATTATAATTTCCTCACCCCTAGGGGTCATTTGAATATCTGGAGGGTCTGCCAGTTTGGTCACAAATACACAACTTATTTTAGGAGAACCCCCATGCAATCTTTAAACCCCAGAGGCAGCATACTTGCTATTGGAGCATCAGATTTAGATATGGAGGGGGACTTTTCCACCACAATACTGGCACTATTTACTGAGTATGGGCAGCGTATACTTAATAGATTGGACAGCCTAATAGATACTGTAGAAGCCGACCACATAACAGAGCAGCATGTTGATCTGGCTAAGGAAGGAGAGCCAGTTCCTAGCGTGCATTTTGACACTATGCAAAGACTATGACTAAAACTAAATCAAAATTTGCTGTCAAAATTAACACTTTACACAAGGTGTTATAATCAATTCATATCTAATTACCACTCTTTTAAAAAAAAAAAAAAAAAGCAAGGCTATCTTCTTGTTTAATTACGAAACTGGGTTTTATTTAATTTTAAGATAGACATGTTATATACCACAACAGTTAAATCTGTATTGCATGTTCAAACCTTATTACCATGTACCATTGCTGTAATAAATTGCTTCACAGTAAACTGTTTTAAAATGGATCCAGTGCTGCAGGCAGTAACCCTATTTTACAACATTACCTGTACCGTGCTGCACCAGCTCAGCCCCCTCATTCAAATGTTTCGCTCCTTTCCTGTCCACAAGCACATAGCACAGCGCACATGTGCATATGGTTAACTCTGGGAATTATAGTTTCCCAAAGATGATTGAGGGCCAAGTGGGTGGGCAGCAATAGTGCTTTACTTTGCTGCCTAGCAACACCCTGCACAGTGACAGTGAATACAAAATAATACAGGTACCAGTGGTACACGCAATGGTGTAGCGTGGGTTGTCAGCACCCAGTGCAATGCAAGTATTATGCCCCTTAACCCATTAGCACTGACTGAGTCTCTTCCACCAGTACAGTAGGGATTGACTATAGTACCTCACTGTACCACCTCACTATAGTACCTCACTGTACCACCTCTGTATTGTACCTCACTGTACCACCTCACTATTGTACCCCCAGCCCCCCAATTCAGAATTCCTCAGTGCTTTGATTATGAAATAGTTGTAAATAAAAAAGACAAGATGAACCTTGCATGTATAAATATATATTTCCATCTTATAGCTATAAAGTATGGGAGTCTGCACAATATAAAGTATGGGAGTCTGCACAATATAGAGTATGAGAGCCTGCACAATATAGTGTATGGGAGTCTGCACAATATGGAGTATGGGAGTCTGCACAATATAGAGTTTGGGAGTCTGCACGATATAACATGGAAGTCTGCACAATATAAAGTATGAGAGTCTGCAGAATATAGAGTATAGGAGTCTGCACAATATATAGTATATGAGTCTGCACAATAAAGAGTTTGGGAGTATGCGCAATATAGAGTTTGGGATGTACAATCTAGAGTTTGGGAGTCTGCACAACATAGAGTTTGGAAATCAGTACAATATAGAGTTTAGGAGTCGCACATTATACAGTTTGGGAGTATGCACAATATAAAGTATGGGAGTCTGCACAACTCACCTATATCAGGTCTGCTGCTGTGTCTCACACTAGAGGAAAGCAGTAACTACAGTATTTACATTGAGCTATAACGGAAGAGTGACAACTAGAGGTAGAAATTAAAAGTGCAGGCACGGAGTCTGATGTACGGCAACGTAGTAAACCGATGCTGCTCTGTGATCTTGATGTAATTACACACATTTCTGCGGGGGATGCTTCCGGGCGGCGGCCATGATGGCAGCATATTTCAGGGGCTGAAGAGCTGGATTGATATTTCCACTGCATATCATCTGACTACGGCATCACCTACGGTCGAAAGTGTTATATATCTAATTCATAGATCCTACTGATGAGTTTGACCTAAAAAGTGGAGCTAACTTCTTCCCTGTTATACTGGAACGGTGAGGTACGCAGAGGCGGCCCAGAACAAGGCCCGACCGTCACCTAACCCCCCCGGCGATCCGGGTACAACAGCTTACTAAGCTGTCCTTCTCTAAACACTGCGCTATGGCACTCAATATGTGTCTAACAGAAGCTGCAATTATCTCCTTACTGGAAGAACATTTTCAGAAACTGTCCTCTTTAATATCCAGTGGGCTCAGCACTCGACCTCAGCCAGCCCCATGAGAAGATGAGGACCGACTTTCTTTGGCACCTCCGGAGGTCTTGCTAAGAGCTGAGATATCCCTTCCGCCCTCTCACACCGTAACTAACTTACCTGCCTCTCCGGCTAAAGTTACGATCAGAACATTGCCACGGAGGTCGTGGCCTAAAGGGGGCCGTATACCTCGGAGGACCGGGCGTGGGAGAAGATGGCGGCGAAAACCAAACCAGGTCTCCCTAACACTCCTCTCACCAAACAGCCGATATAAAAGGCCTGATCCGCTAGATGGAGATATGTCTAGGCGGGCTTTCCTTGCTTCCAGAGACCCGTATACTGTGAGTAGGATTAGCTTAGCTGCAGTAGAGGGTCTGAGCACTGGAAGTGCTTCATTAAGCTTCGTTGGGCCACGAAACCCCAGTGTCTATCAGGCCATATGGAATCCAACCCCACCGGCGGGTTGTGTGCAATCTCTGGGACGTGCTGGTATAGGCTGATTCTGTGGAGCAGTTTCCCATCTCCGTTCACGTTTTCATCTGAGGGTGAGCGGTGCTGGGGATGTACTGTCATTTTGGAACCTGCTGCTGAATTGGATGCTTAGACTGCCAGCGGTGTTGTTGTTCTGTGTCCCCTTTCGCCATATTATCCGGCTATGTAACTTGATTAGATATGAAGGGATTATACACCTACCACAGGTATCAGGATAATGAACATTTAACAGGAGTTCCTGTCTAGAGTCTTTTGTAATGATGAAGTCCCTTCTGATTATCTAAGAGATTCCTAGGAATAATGACCCCTGTTTACTTGTTAACGTAACTCTACCACGCTGTTTTACCTAGCTTCGAACATAAGTGATGTTGCCCTCCTTAAAGCTTTAATGTTTGGTATACTCTGACTGCTTAGATAGAATGGGTATAATCAAAGTCCAAATCAGAGACTAGTTTACACTGAACAGTATTGTTGCATGTTTGGATCTCTCACATGAATATCGATGTACATTCTAACATACCACAAAGCTAAGCTGTTTCCTTCTAGTTTCATATACTCCCATACGGAGTATTGAGTAGGGGTAACACTGAATATAATTTTCATGTCATTACCAGCTATTTACTTTATATGACTGCCAAAAAAATTTCCTGCCAGCATACTTCAATTTACTATGTGGGTTTAGTTGGTGATATGCCTCTTTTTATATCCTTAGACATAATCACATGGGGTATAAAGCTGTTCAGTGTTTGTTTTCATATGTTTAATCTACTAATGTCTCATTAGCCTAGCATATTTAGCTGCTTTATTTTTCTTACATACATCTGTTTGCAGATGATAGATTTATAGAGGTATGCCTTACTTATTCCACCTGTGTGAAATGGGCTAGCATAATCATAATATATATAGTTATTTTTAACATAGTTTCTTACTTATAAGACAGTGCTGTGGTGAACATAGGACATGTGATAAGGTGGATCTTTAATGAAGAGCCATATGTGTTAGTAATCAAGTATATCTCCTAAGGCACTAGAAAGGCCATCAGAGTCCACCTATCCTCCCAATGTAACACATATCAGTAAAGGATATTATGATGAAATTCCATCTAGTAATACCAATTTGGTTCTGCAGCTATTAATGTAACTTAGTTGTGCCTAGCCTCTTATATTGCTCATACATTAGGGTCCAAGAGTGGCCCGACACAATTCATTTTATAGATAAGTATGTGTCCTAGCAATAAGGCCCAAAAGTGGCCTTTTGAGTATCACTAGTTTCCCCCTCCTAAGGTAAAAGAGTTTATAAAGGTCCAAGAGTGGCCTTCTTTTGTTTGGGGAATTTCTAACTAATAAAAATGAGGTTGATTATGTCACAGGCCATTTAGTATGTCAACTGTACCTTATATTCTAGAATAGGTGATGTGGTTTGGTCTTGTGTATTACTTGTTTGCATGTCTCACCTGCAATTGCCTGTAAAAATTTGCTTCTGTTCTGCTTTTTTGAAACCTCAATAAAAGAAATTTAAAAAAAAAAAAAAAAAAAAAAAAGTGCAGGCACAAACCACCAGGATGATCACTTCCTCCCGGCGCTGCATGTGAGACACTCAGTGAGAACAGTTCTGAAAAGTACAGAAAGCTTTAAACATACTGAACCAAATTAAAGCTAAAGATTTTTATGAAATAGAAAAGTACAGGACAAGCGTGACAGAAATGTGAAAAATTATCTGACCTCACTGCACATGTCTGAAGACTCTTGGAGCAGGATCTGTATTTACAATCTAGTGTGGTAATGAGATGTCTTGCTCAAAGATCTTACAAACGTGTTAATCTCTTGTTAATCTTACAAACAGTTTAGTAAAATGAAAATATTGAAAGGACATCTGCCATCAGAGCGTATACTGATGGCCAGATGCGCATCAGTCTGATCTGAATTTGTTTCAGATGGCCAGTTGTCTTCTCTTCATCCGGGTCAAGCAGGAAAAATAGCTGCTTAAGATGCCGCACCTTACAGTATAGTGTTTAATGCAGGTCCCAGCACCAGTGAGTTTGCAGCATATAAATTGCAGACCCATGCCGTGGGCTTTATATTCTAGGCCTTTACTAGATGTCCTTGCTTTAGAGCATTTGCAGACTAATGATGCAGTAATTCTTACCATCCTTAAAGCTGGTTTAAAGCATTTATTGTCAGCTGCAAGTCTTATAAAGATATGTAGAAGAAACACAGAAAGGCATTGGCCTACAGTTATGGCTATACTACTTATAATGCTATAATATGTTTAAAATAATTATTTTAAAAATGTAAATATTTATTAAATTATATCTATTTTAAATAAAGGTGTGAAAATAATATTGATAATTATTATGTACAGCTTGTATGCTATGTTTTTTCACAGAGTACTGTTGCCCATAGGAACCTACAAAGTTTAAGCTATTACTTCTGTAATTTATCTGTATTATTTTACAATGTATATAAATGTGACTTAGTATTATTCAGTTGCTGAGTTGGGGTGATCATGGTAACACTACCTGTAGTAATTTGTGTTCATACCTGCAGCTCCCACCGAATGCCATTTGCATTGTGTTGGAGGTAGTCACTGCTCTTCACACAAGCACATACACAGAGCTGTGGCTGTAAAGCACTAGCTGAACTGTAATGTGCTGACTGTGAAATAAATAAATTAGATCACTAATATTTACATGTAAGAGATTACTGCAGCTCAGCAGGATCAGTCTGGCAACTCTAGTAAAGTTAGCAGCATTTTATGTGAGTGGTGGCTTTGTGTTGTCAGTTATTTTTGTGACATAACTGCTGCATCACATAAGCCACTCCCCTATGGGTGTCACCATGACAACCATCACATATATCATGACTGTCAGTTTAGCCTTCAGATATGTTATTAGGGTAGCTTTAACATAAGATGTTTAATTATGCATAATAAAAAAACTTTGTAATATATTAATTATTTATTTTTCATGTAATTTAGCACTGAAAATTGTTCATTGACTTGGAACTGCATCTTGATGACTTTCTCAGAGCTAAATCTGCATTAAATATTTTTCTAATTGGCTTTAATAGATAACAACTGAAAAACAATTAATTTTATACTAAATTAATGACAGTGATTAGCCTTGTTATCTGCCGACTTGTTGGCTGGTAAAAATAAGGCGAGAGTTGTGTGCGGTTTTTCTATTGAAAACTAATTGCAGTAAACAGGATTTTATTTTGTTAAACAAATGTTTACACATGACTGATATGTTATTCTGTAGGACGGTAACAGTAATGTCTTGTAATTATAAGGTATTTACTGTTCCTATAAGTTCTAACAAAACTCCCATTATAATTCCTGAGTTTCCAGTGCTTATATGTTGGGAATAGATTATCAAAATAACATGAATTGCTTTGGTCTGGTAATATCTACAGAGCTATGGCTCGGGATCATATATGTGATTGTGTAGTGTAGCTAACAAACTACAGGTGCTAGGTCTGTCATTCTCCACATTTAGAAGCCTTTATGTCTGTATCAATTTCATATTAATTATAGTTGATCTGAACAATACAAATAGGGTGTCCAGTATTTTATCAGGCTGTCCATTAAAAGCTGTATAAAAATACTGAACACTTAAAGACCCCTGTCAGCTAAATGTAAAGGGACTTCTAGGCCTTTATGCATTAGAAATATGTCTCAAAAAGAATTTATACTGTGCATTTACTATTATATGTGTTACAGGCAACCATGGGGTGTACAATCATTGCTGGGTGTTTACTTCTGGCAGCCAAGGGGGTCACATCACTACTACGTACATGTGTTACTGGCAACCAAGGGGATAAAATGACTGCTTAGTTGTGAAAAATATATGTGGTGGGATCAAGGGTGTGACCTAAGGTTAAGCTTTTGTGAGGACATTGTGTGAACCCAGCTATTTTCCATGTCCAGTCACCTATAGGTCATCCAGTATTTTTATGGAGCACACCTGGCAACCCTAGCTACCAATCAGTAGTTCACTGCAGGCTCATATAAAACATATCTGTCCCAAATGGTGGCATTAATGGAGATAAGTAACATACTCATAGGGCTAGATGATATAAACTTTGTCAGCTTAAATCTATTATTTTTAACCAACTCGCAGGGCTGCCCTGATGGAATTATCATAAAAATAATGAATGTAATGGATCTTGCTGGATAGGGACACTTCGCTCTGTAGAGCAAAGTTAGCAGTGAGCAGGGGGCGTACTTTAAAAACTAAATCATAGAGCATCTTACACTTGCTTATATTTTCGTATGCATGTGTTTTTCTATTAGGGTTATAAGTATTCGTATTGTTTTGAGAATAGCTTGCCACCTTTTAGTTGGCAAGAAAAAACTGTGAGATCTGCAGTGTGAAAATTTTTATAGAATTACACTGGGATTAGAAAGATACCATTTTACAAAGAAAAAAAAAATATTACACTTGTATTTTGTATTTATAAGTACACATTTCTGTGTGGTTTTTGCTCATCCAGTGTACTAAAATTATGATTTACACTGTGCATATTTAATACGATTTATTCCTGTGTAAATTACATATACATTTTCTGTTTTTGTTAAAATACGATTTTTGGTAAAAAATTTAGTTATGATTTTTGATGCACCTTAACAATACAATTTTTCCCTGTTTATTTTTGTGTGAATGGTTCAAATATTTTTTTTGTATGATGTTTAACCCTTTTGTGCCGGGGTTAAGTTGTCTACATCGGAACAACTGTTCTGATGTAAACAAATTGAAATCTTGCGATTGTGCAAGTGATCACGAGATTTCAATGATGGGATAGCATCAGGGGGGTGTCCCTATGATGCTAGGAACGCCCTCCAGACCTCGACCCCATCAGGGAAGCACCAGTGGCTTCAGGAAAGCCAAGCGGTTAGGACGTTGTATTTTGTCCTTCGGCGGTAAAGTCCAGCAAAATGTGAATGAAATACAACGTCCTAACGGTGTTAAAGGGTTAAAATACTAATTTTACTGTGCATTTTTTATATGAAAATGCAGTATACGCCCCTTAGCGAGACACCCTGTTTTCATTCTACCAGGGAAATAGAAGGACTGGCAAGCATGCTTTAATAATCTTGCCAGCCCAGAAAACTTTCAATCATTGAGCTTATAATGTTTTTAAAGGGGTATTCCTACACTGCAAAACAATGCAAATTGTGCAATGTTAATACAGTTAGAAATGTTTTAAAAACAGTATAGATTATGCAGTGATTTATTTCTGGGGCATATACAGTATAAAAATACTTTACAAGCTATTTAGTGTGAGCAAGGTTGCTGAATTAGATAAATTCAGCAATCACATAAACACCTCTAAAAATTGAACATTTTAACCCCTTAAGGACTATTTTTACATTTCTGCTGTGTTTGTGTTTAGCTGTAATTTTCCTCTTACTCATTTACTGTACCCACACATATTATATACAGTTCTCTCACTATTAAATGGACTTTCTAAAGATACCATTATTTTCATCATATCTTATAATTTACTATAAAAAAATATAAAATATGATGAAAAAAAATGAAAAAAAACCACACTTTTTCTTACTTTGACCCCCAAAATCTGTTACACATCTACAATCACCAAAAAACACCCATGCTAAATAGTTTCTACATTTTGTCCTGAGTTTAGAAATACCCAATGTTTACATGTTCTTTGCTTTTTTTGCAAGTTATAGGACAATAAATACAAGTAGGACTTTGCTATTTCCAAACCATTTTTTTCCCCAAAATTAGCGATAGTTACATTGGAACACTAAAATCTGTCAGGAATCTTTGAATATCCCTTGACATGTATATATTTCTTTTAGTAGACAACCCAAAGTATTGATCTAGGCCCATTTTGGTATATTTCATGCCACCATTTTACCGCCAAATGTGATAAAATAAAAAAAATTGTTAACTTTTTCACAAACTTTAGGTTTCTCACTGAAATTATTTACAAACAGCTTGTGCTATTATGGAAAAATGGTTGTAAATGCTTCTCTGGGATCCCCTCTGTTCAGAAATAGCAGACATTTATGGCTTTGGCATTGCTTTTTGATAATTAGAAGGCCGCTAAATGCCGCTGCGCACCACACTTGTATTATGCCCAGCAGTGAAGGGGTTAATTAGGTAGCTTGTAGGGTGCTTGTAGGGTTAATTTTAGCTTTAGTGTAGTGACAACCCAAAGTATTGATCTAGGTCCATTTTGGTATATTTCATGCCACCATATTACCGCCATGCGATCAAATTAAAAAAATCATTAACTTTTTCACAAACTTTAGGTTTCTCACTGAATTTATTTACAAACAGCTTGTGCAATTATGGAACAAATGGTTGTAAATGCTTCTCCGGGATCCCCTTTGTTCAGAAATAGCAGACATATATGGCTTTGGCATTACTTTAATTAGAAGGCTGGTTTTTCATTGCAAAATTATTCTTATAAATGAAGGTTGATAATCACGTAGTTTACAGTTTGTTTTTAATGTTCCTTATATTATCAAACTCACTTTCTAGCTACAGAAGCTTGTAAGTCCTTATAGGCTTCCATAGTTAGGATAGGAAGCAAGATCGGTTGATAGTAGAAACTTGTGCCCAGGAATAGCAAACAATCACCAGAATCCTTATTCTAAAGCTAAACAGCTAAGGGGTGGCAAGGTGGACTGCAAAGAGGACAATACTTTGAATATCTGCCAGCAGAATGGTGCTGTGATGTATGAATTTATATGTTTCCATAAAAAAGACATAGTTTTAGCTCTCACGCACTTTTATGACTCTAAGCTTAAAGAAATAGTTTAGTCAGAATTAAACTTTCATGATTCAGATAGAGAATGCAATTTTAAGCAACTTTCTAACTTATACTCCTATTATCAATTTTTCTTCATTCTCTTTATATCTTTATTTGAATTTAAGCTTAGGAGTCGGCCCATTTTTAGTTCAGCACCTGGGTAGCATATACTGATTGGTGGCTACATTTACATCCAGGTGCTGAACCAAAAATGGGCCGGCTCCTATGCTTACATTCTTACTTATTCAAATAAAGATACCAAGAGAACGAAGAAAAATTGATAATAGGAGTAAATTAGAAAGTTGCTTAAAATTGTCTGCTCTATCTGAATCATGAAATTTTAATTTTGACTAGACTTAACTAATAGATATCATATGGTTTAAAGGGACAAAGAGGATATTCTCTTCTTTTAATTGAGGGGGTCACATGCCCCTCTAAATTGCACTGGGGTGAGTTAAGGGATCTTCTACTATCTAATACCAAGATCAGTCTTCAAACATATGCCCAGTCGGGGAAGGGGGGGTCTCTCCCCCTTTATGTGGAGACCCATGGGTGTCTAGCATGACTGTAAGATAACAGATGCTTCATATTAATGTAGAGAGAACATTCATCTCAGTAAGCAGCTGTAAATGTAACACTGTCTTGATTCATTTTACAGTCCTGTCCTTTAAAGGCTTCATCCCAATCTGACATGTGGGACACACAGGGTCAGCAAGAATATTGTTGACTTGGTCACTGTTCAAACTATTTATAGATGAACAAGCATCTGGCTAAACACATGGTTCCTCCCTGGCCAGAGGCCATGATGCTTCCTTGCCCGCTAGGGAGCAGTGATCACAGGGAAACACAAACTGCTGTTCTCAGTTCCCAGCAGGTTCCTGCACATCAGTCATTATTATTATTAGCTCAATACAGTTTTCCAGCTGCACTTCTCATACAGAATCTAATACAATCTCTATGAAAGTCTTGTTTTATATTACGAAAACATTAAAACACAAATCTCTAAAAAAAAAACAAAAGTGTAATCTGATGTTTAGAAATATTTGGTTCATAACAATTCTTTCTATTGTCTAGTGAGCAGAAACAATAATTCGGATTATCCTTAGTTATGAAGGTATAATCTAGATTTTATTAAAGACACAGAGACGAGTATTTTGCTTTCTTTCCTTTACTACTTAATGGCAGTATTTAAAAGCATATAGAAATAAATAACAAAAACTGTCAACATTTGAAAAAAGACAGTAAAACAGTATGTAAACGAGTGACCAATAACATAAGAGAACTGGTTAGACAAAAACAAAGTGACCAATCAGCTCAAACATATAACCTATAAACTGTCCAATATCAAATACCAACTCCTCTTTCTTGAAATCAGATGAAGGAAGGAACCAGTACATGATGATCAAAAAACACCAACAAAACAGGAAACAAAGAAGACTGAAGAAAATTATCCAGGAGATGTTGACCATCCAAAGGGAAGATTTCCAACGATGGGAGGAAGAACACCACCAACTTGACCTTTGTAAAGGATGAGATGAACTTGATAGATGCGATGACCAATCATTTAAATGAGAGGGAATAAATCCATCCAAGATGGTATCCTGTTTATGGATTGGTAACTAAAATAAATATATAATGAAAAGAATTAAAATATTAATACATATAAAAAAGGGAGGGAAATAAAGAAAAAGAGAGAGAGGTGGGAAAATACTTGTCTCTGTGTCTTTAATAAAATCTAGATTATACCTTCATAACTTAGGATAACCCGAATTTTATTACAAGACCAGAGACTCATATTTTGCTAGTTTAAAGCAACTAACAAAATAAATGAAACGAGGCATGTTCAATGGGTTTAAAATAAAATTGTTTAAAAACTGAATCTGAAGACCAGTCAGCTGCATCCAAAATTTGTTGAAGGGTAGCAGCTTTCAAAAATGCTTTAGAAGCGGCTGATCCTCTAACAGAGTGAGCGGAAAAAGATAAATCAATACCTGCTTCACTCATAACCCATTTAACCCACCTGGCAATAGAGATAGAAGAAACAGGTAAATGAGGAGGAACAAAAGATAACAAAATTTGATTAGAAGAAGAAGCACGAAAAACAGAAGTTCTACGTTCATACTCTTTTAAACACAAAACCACACAGAGAAAGGGTTCATTAGGTAAGTAAGGATAGAAAATAGAAGTTGAAAAGATTTAGTTCTTTTGGAAATAAAGAAAGTAACACCTTCAGGAGAGAAACGTTTAGAATTAAAATCTAAAGCTCTAACATCTGAAACCCTGTGAAAAGAAATTAAACATAAAAGAGTAGCAAGTTTTGTAGAAAGTTGTTTAAGAGATAAAGATTCATTAGAAGGCCAAGATTTAAAGAGAGAAAAAACAAGATCTACATCCCAAAAGGAAGAATATTTAGGAGCAGGAGGTCTTTTAAGTTTTATAGCTTTCATTAATTTACAAATTAAAGGGTGTTGACCTGCCCGAAAGTTATTAATAAAAGAATGTTTAGCTGAAATAGCCGATCTAGAAACATTAATAGTTCTATAAGCTAAACCTGCTTCATAAAGAGATGTAAGGAAATTAATAATAAAAGTTACATCAACTGAAAGGGGATCCAAACCTCTCTCCAAGCACCAGCCAGACCATCTGGTCCATGCGGAAAAATACATTTTTTTGGTCCCAGGGGCCAAAGAGTCTTGGAGGAGATCTTTAGCTTGTTGTGATAATCCCTGGAGAGATGATGTAAGCCGAAATTGACCAGGCTATGAGACGAAGAGATCCTTGGAGTATAAGGTCGTGAGGAAGACCTTCTGGATCTGACAATAGAAGAGGAAAAATTGGAAGAAGAACCGGATGGTTGACAGATAACTCTAGAAGAGATGGGTACCAAGGTTGAGATGGCCACAGGGGAGTGATTAGGAGAATTGAAAGAAGATCCCGTCGGACTACCGAAATTGTTCTCTGAATCATGGAGAACGGAGGAAACGCGTAAGCTGACTGACGAGGCCACGGATGAAGAAATGCATCTATCGCTAGAGCATCTGGATCCGGATGCCAGCTAAAATAAGGATGAATCTGAAAATTCAGTCTCGAAGCAAATAGATCTATCGAAAAGGGTCCTCTGAGAGACTGAAGCGATTGAAACACTTGATAATGAAGTTTCCAATCGCTGGAATCTGTCAGATACCGAGAACCCCAATCCGCCGCCACATTGGATAAACCTGGAATGTATTCCGCTTTGACAGAAATATTTCTGTCCAAGCAAAGATGAATGAAATATTTCGTAATAATCGATAAATCTCTCGATTTTGTACCACCGAGACGATTCAAATAACGAACAGCAGAAATATTGTCCATTCTGAGTAAAATGGACACAGGAAAAGAATTTTTGACAAAACGTTTGACTGCAAAAGAGCCTGCCAAAAGTTCTAAGCAATTGATATGAAAACGTTTTTCTTCTGAAGACCATTTTCCGCCCGTGATAGGACCGCAACGAGCTCCCCAGCCCGAGCGACTGGCGTCGGATTCTATAATTAAAGCTGGAGCTTTCCCGAAAATGGCTCTCCCGTTCCAAGCTTCTATGTGAGAGAGCCACCAAGAAAGTTCTTCCTTGGCTTCTGTAGATAAATGAATCAAATGAGAATAGGAAAGACCTTTCTGAAGATGAAAATTTTTTAAACGTTGAAGTTCCCTGTAATGAAGAGGAGCAGGGAAAATAGCCTGAATAGAGGATGAGAGTAACCCCACTATTCTGGCTATAGTCCTGATGGGAACTAAAGATAAAGAAAGAGTTTTTGAAATTTCTTTCTTGATATTCACAATTTTTTCTTTGGAAAGGCTAAGGGGGGTAGTTATCAACGTGTCAACTTTCCTGCCTTCGCCGGCCCAATACGCCCGCCTAAGCTCGCCTCACATCGCCGCCGCGGACCTGAAAAAATTTGCCTAAGTTATCAAGTAAAGCTGTCAAATAGCCGTGGGGCGATGAGCAGCGGACTGTGAGAGTTATCACTCATCCAATCTCGCTGCTCTTCGGCTGTTTGACAGTTTTCTTGCTAGCCTGTCACTAAGCACTCACACTAAACTACACTGTTCTACCCCCTATACCGGCACCCCCGGAGCCCCCCGCAACTAAATTAAGTTACTAACCCCTAAACCGCCACTCCTAGACCCCGCCGCAACTCTTATAAATGTATTAACCCCTAAACCGCCGCTCCCGGACACCGCTGCCACCTACATTATACCTAGTAACCCCTATCCTGCCCCCCCTATACCGTCGCCCTCTATAATAAAGTTATTAACCCCTATCCTGCTGATCCCGCACCTCGCCGCAAATAAATAGTTTAACCCCTAAATCGCCGCTCCCTGAACCCGCCGCAACCTATATTAAATTTATTAACCCCTATCCTGCCCCCCCTACACCATCGCCACCTATAATAAATTTATTAACCCCTATCCTGCCCCCCACTACACCGCCGCCACTGTAATAAAATTATTAACCCCTAAACCTAAGTCTAACACTAACCCTAACACCCCCCTAACTTAAATATTAATTAAATAAATCTAAATAATATTTCTATTATGAACTAAATTAATCCTATTTAAAACTAAATACTTACCTATAAAATAAACCCTAATATAGCTACAATATAAATAATAATTATATTGTAGCTATCTTAGGATTTATTTTTATTTTACAGGTACCTTTCAATTTATTTTAACTAGGTACAATAGCTATTAAATAGTTATTAACTATTTAATAGCTTACCTAGCTAAAATAAAGAGAAATGTACCTGTAAACTAAAAACTAACCTAAGTTACAATTACACCTAATACTACACTATACTTAAATAAATTATTCCTATTTAAAACTAAATACTTACCTGTAAAATAAACCCTAAGATAGCTACAATGTAATTAATAATTACATTGTAGCTATCTTAGGATTTATATTTATTTTACAGGTAACTTTGTATTTATTTTAGCTAGTTAGAATAGTTATTAAATAGTTATTAACTATTTAATAACTACCTAGCTAAAAGAAATACAAAATTACCTGTAAAATAAATCCTAACCTAAGTTACAATTAAACCTAACACTACACTATCATTACATTAATTAAATAAATTAACTACAAATAACTATAATTAAATACAATTACATAAAATAACTAAAGTACAAAAAATAAAAAAAGCTAAGTTACAAAAAATAAAAAAAAATAAGTTACAAACATTTAAAAAAATATTACAACAATTTTAAGCTACTTACACCTAATCTAAGCCCCCTAATAAAATAACAAACCCCCCCAAAATAAAAAAAATGCCCTACCCTATTCTACATTAAAAAAGTTCAAAGCTCTTTTACCTTACCAGCCCTTAAAAGGGCCTTTTGTGGGGGCATGCCCCAAAGAATTCAGCTCTTTTGCCTGTAAAAGAAAAATACAAAAATACAATCCCCCCCCCCCAACATTAAAACCCACTACCCACATACCCCTAATCAGCCAATCGGAATTAAGGTAGGAAAAATCTGATTGGCTAATTGAATCAGCAATCAGATTCAAGTTCAATCTGATTGGCTGATCCAGTCAGCCAATCAGATTGAGCTCGCATTCTATTGGCTGTTCCGATCAGCCAATAGAATGCAAGCTCAATCTGATTGGCTGACTGGATCAGCCAATTGGATTGAACTTGAATCTGATTGGCTGATTCAATCAGCCAATCAGATTTTTCCTACCTTAATTCCGATTGGCTGATAGAATCCTATCAGCCAATCGGAATTGAAGGGACGCCATCTTGGATGACGTCCCTTAAAGGAGCCTTCATTCGTCGGTAGTCCGTCGGGAAAGAAGGATGTTCCGCGTCGGCGGGATGAAGATTCAAGACCCGGCTTGGAAGATGACCTCGCCCGGATAGAAGACTTCTTCAGCACCTCTTGGAAGATGACCTCGCCCGGATGGAAGATTTCTTCAGCGCCGCTTGGAGGATCACTTCATCGGATGGAAGATTTCTTCAGCGCCCCTTGGATGATCACTTCTGCCGCTCCGGATGTCCTCTTCGGTTCCATCGCTGCTCGGTTGAGTGAAGACGACTCAAGGTAGGATGATCTTCAGGGGATTAGTGTTAGATTATTTTAAGGGGGTTTGGGTTAGATTAGGGGTATGTGGGTGGTGGGTTTTAATGTTGGGGGGGTTGTATTTTTCTTTTACAGGCAAAAGAGCTGAATTCTTTGGGGCATGCCCCCACAAAAGGCCCTTTTAAGGGCTAGTAAGGTAAAAGAGCTTTGAACTTTTTTAATGTAGAATAGGGTAGGGCATTTTTTTATTTTGGGGGGTTTGTTATTTTATTAGGGGGCTTAGATTAGGTGTAAGTAGCTTAAAATTGTTGTAATATTTTTTTAAATGTTTGTAACTTATTTTTTTTATTTTTTGTAACTTAGCTTTTTTATTTTTTGTACTTTAGTTAGTTTATGTAATTGTATTTAATTGTAGTTATTTGTAGTTAATTTATTTAATTAATTAATGTAATGATAGTGTAGTGTTAGGTTTAATTGTAACTTAGGTTAGGATTTATTTTACAGGTAATTTTGTATTTCTTTTAGCTAGGTAGTTATTAAATAGTTAATAACTATTTAATAACTATTCTAACTAGCTAAAATAAATACAAAGTTACCTGTAAAATAAATATAAATCCTAAGATAGCTACAATGTAATTATTAATTACATTGTAGCTATCTTAGGGTTTATTTTACAGGTAAGTATTTAGTTTTAAATAGGAATAATTTATTAAAGTATAGTGTAGTATTAGGTGTAATTGTAACTTAGGTTAGGATTTATTTTTACAGGTACATTTCTCTTTATTTTAGCTAGGTAAGCTATTAAATAGTTAATAACTATTTAATAGCTATTGTACCTAGTTAAAATAAATTGAAAGGTACCTGTAAAATAAAAATAAATCCTAAGATAGCTACAATATAATTATTATTTATATTGTAGCTATATTAGGGTTTATTTTAAAGGTAAGTATTTAGTTTTAAATAGGATTAATTTAGTTCATAATAGAAATATGATTTAGATTTATTTAATTAATATTTAAGTTAGGGGGGTGTTAGGGTTAGTGTTAGACTTAGGTTTAGGGGTTAATAATTTAATTACAGTGGCGGCGGTGTAGTGGGGGGCAGGATAGGGGTTAATAAATGTATTATAGGTGGCAACGGTGTAGGGGGGGGCAGATTAGGCGTTAATAAATTTAATATAGGTTGCGGCAGGGTCAGGGAGCGGCGGTTTAGGGGTTAAACTATTTATTTATTTGCGGCGAGGTGCGGGATCGGCAGGATAGGGGTTAATAACTTTATTATAGAGGGCGGCAGTATAGGGGGGGCAGGATAAGGGGTTACTAGGTATAATGTAGCTTGCGGTGGGCTCCGGGAGCGGCGGTTTATGGGTTAATATGTATAGAGTAGCTTGCGGTGGGCTCCGTGAGCGGCGGTTTAGGGGTTAATCATTTTATTTCGTTGCGGCGGTATAGGGGGGGACAGCTTAGGGGTGTTTAGACTCGGGGTACATGTTAGGGTGTTAGGTGTAGACAGCTCCCATAGGAATGAATGGGATGTCTGGCAGCAGCGAACTTGTACTTTCGCTATGGTCAGACTCCCATTGATTCCTATGGGATCCGCCGCCTCCAGGGTGGCGGTTTGAAAACCAGGTACGCTGGGCCGGAAAAGTGCCGAGCGTACCTGCTAGTTTTTTGATAACTAGCAAAAGTAGTCAGATTGTGCCGCACTTGTGTGCGGAACATCTGGAGTGACGTAAGAATCGATCTGTGTCGGACTGAGTCAGGCGGATCGAAGTTTACGTCACAAATTTCTACTTTTGCCGGTCTCTAGCCTTTGATAACTAAGGCGAATCAGCCTCGCCACAAATACGCTGCGGAATTCCAGCGTATTTGAGGTTGACGGCTTGATAACTACCCCCCTGAGAGTGGAATTCACAATGTCTATTTGAAATCCTAAAAAGGTTAAAGATTTTGTTGGAGAGAGAACAGATTTCTCCATGTTGATTAAGAAACCCAAATTTTCTAAAATATAAATAGTAAGCTGAATTTGAGATTTCAAAATAACAGGACACTGATTCATGATTAGAATATCGTCTAAATAAATGATAAGACGAACACCTCTCAAACGAAGCCAAGTAATAATTGGCTTCATTAACTTGGTGAAAATCCAAGGGGCTGAAGATAGACCGAAAGGCATACAAGTAAAATTCCAAATTTTCCCTTCCCAAACAAAAGAGAAATTTCCTGTGTTCCTGAGCTACCGGAACTGTAAGATATGCATCTGTCAGATCTAATCTGACTAAAAAATCGTTGTCTAAAAGGCATTCTCTGAGAAGATGAATCCCTTCCATTTTGAAATGCTGATAAACAATGAAAGAATTTAAGGATCTTAAATTTATTACCGGACGATATAGACCATTTTTCTTTTTTACGAGAAAAAGATTGCTTAAGAAACAGCTTTGTGGATCCAAAGCTGGTTCTATAGCCTGTTTTGAAACAAGAGATGAAATCTCATTTTGAACCAGAGTTCTGTCTGACATTGAAAATTTTATTGTGAGAGGAAGGGAACTTTGAAAAGGAGTAGAAATAAAATCTATAAAAAGACCTGAAACTGATTGAAGAACCCATTGATCTGTAGTTATGAGATTCCAATTTTGAGCAAAAAGAGCAATTCTGCCTCCTATAATGTTTAGGAAAGAAACATGAAAGGGAAGAAAAAGATTTTCCTTGAGGGGTACGGGATCTTTGCAGACGTGGATTCCAGAATCTTCCTCTGGATGGGAAGAAACCTGAAGAGGATGGGTACTGAAATTGTCTCTGTTGATATTGAAACTGTTGGTTTGAATACTGAGACCTATTGGGATATGATGGACGGCCGGGAAAATGGCCTCTTCCTTTCCCGGCCTGCTCAGAAAAACGGTCCTGATAAAATATTTTCTTCATGGATGTTCTTACTTTATTAAGATTCGAAAAGGTGTTGACATAACTGTTTAACTCCTTAATAAAGGTGTCTCCAAAAAGTAGACCATTTGTATCAGGATGAATCTCGTTAACTGCGAAATCGCATACTCTAGGGTCAATTCTCCTCAAGATATTTCTTCTACGCTCAGTGTACATAGCGGAATTAGCATTTCCGATGAAACTGAGCATCCTTTGTAACCATTCCCTAACCACTACAGGGTCCATTAGAGTATTATCATAAACAGCCTGTTCAGCCATGTCAAAAAGTTTTGATAAAGGACCTACAGAGTCCAACATTTTATCCTGGCATATCTTCCAGGCCCTATCCATTCCTTTCTTTAACTTAAACCCAGGGGAACCAATAAATTTAAGTATCTTAGGATCCACCTCAGGGGTACAACAGGCATTATTAGGGAGAATAGGTCTGGCACATTCAGCTCTCATTTTATTCCTCGAGTCCCTTTTTAAAGGCTGGCGTAATTGAAAGTCAATGAAATCTGCTATGTCATTAGATGGGCACCATTCAGCAGATCTAGGATGATGTAATTCATCCGCATTAAACCTAGGATTTCCTAGACAATCATAAAAAATTTTTTCATCAGAATCTTTCTTACTGTGCTTAGATTTCTTTAAAGACTTTTTAAATTTTTTAACCTTCGGAGAAGCCGAAGAATCCTCAGAGGAAATATAAGTAAGAAATTCATTAGAATTGTCTGAATCCAATGAGGAATCAGAATTAATATCCGTAGAGGAAACACAGTCTTTATTATCTTTTGTGGCCAAAGCCTCTCCCATAAGTAACCTCTTGGGAGTAGAGGAAAAAGCAGGTGTTTTGCTTCCTTTCCTGCAAGGAATAACAGAGCTAGAAGCCATTTGGCGAGATTTTTTCACCAACTTTTTACTCGCTGTAATAGCGCTGGAAACTGTTCTTTTCCTTTTCACAGCCTTTTTAGAATTTGATTTATTAATTAAAAGTGAATTTTTTTCCAGCATAGAATTCATAGAAGAGTCTATCATATGCTGTACATTCTCAGCATTGAGAGAAGTATTTTCAGAAATTTGAGACATATTGAAAAATAAATTAATAAATTATTAAAAATAAAAATTAAAATAAAATTAACAAAATAAATAAATTATCAAATACCTGACAATAAAATATGTATGAGGAAGAATTGACCCAAACTTAACTAAAAAATTTTCAAATAACAAAATTATTTAAAAATATAACAAATGAATTTAGAAAATAAATGTGACTAATAATCACTAGATGGAGACAGAGACCGCTAAGAGCATTAAAGGATTGAGTTGGAAGAAATCCCATAAACTTGCAACAAAGTTGCGACTAACCGGGACAAAGAACAAGCTGCACTGAGAAGAGGGCGGGTGTATGACGCAGCGAAAAACAAAGGAGGCCAGTGCGCATGCGCATCAGCACGGCAAACAAAATGGAGGAATCTGAACAGAGACAGGGAGAAAAACGAGACACAAGAACAGAAAAGGGGTAAGAAAAAAACAAATAAAACGTTAAGCGAAATTAAAACGAAGGCAATAAAGAGTAAAACTAATGAAGTGACAAGAAAAATAAATTAAATTAATAACTTAAAACGAAACTAGGCTAAAACTAAAAACGGAATAGAACAAAAAACATGCTAAATACCATACAAATAAAACAATGCAATTTAACTGCAAAAAGTTAAACCTTTATTACAAGAATAAAATAAATACTTATCTCATCTGCAAGCAGTAAAAGAAAGAGGAGTTGGTATTTGATATTGGACAGTTTATAGGTTATATGTTTGAGCTGATTGGTCATTTGTTTTTGTCTAACCAGTTCTCTTATGTTATTGGTCACTGGTTTACATACTGTTTTACTGTCTTTTTTCAAATGTTGACAGTTTTTGTTATTTATTTCTATATGCTTTTAAATACTGCCATTAAGTAGTAAAGGAAAGAAAGCAAAATATGAGTCTCTGGTCTTGTAATAAAATCACTCATATTCTAGGGAGACAAGTAGTCCCTAATTTAAAAGATGGACTCCTCATTCAGATGAAGCATCCCTTTTTTGTTTAGATCAAACAGTAGAAGTGATAAAGGCTCTGTTAGTACACTCTTCTGCCCAGGCTTAAAGGGTCATGGAAGGCTATGATCCAGATAGAGCGGTCGCAACAGCATGTTTACTTGTTTATGACGCGTGTGTTGTTGTTTGAGAGTGTGTGTGGTGTGTGTTGTTGTATGAGAGTGTGTGTGTGGTGTGTGTTGTATGAGAGTGTGTGTGGTGTGTGTATTATATGAGAGTGTGTGGTGTGTGTTTTGTAGGAGAGTGTGTGGTGTGTGTATTATATGAGAGTGTGTGTTTTGTAGGAGAGTGTGTGGTGTGTGTATTATTTGAGAGAGTGTGGATGTGTTTTATTAGAGTGTGTGTGGTGTTTGTGTGCATTGTATGCAAGAGTGTGTGTATTGTATGAGAGTGTGTGGTGTGT